>NC_016520.1:138475-285329 GCF_000236905.1 Tetrapisispora phaffii CBS 4417
AGAAACTCGATAAAGTTGCATTATTAGCAGAAGGAAGTTACTTGTCTCCAGCCAAGGAATCTGCATTTGTATTTATATGTTCACATAGAACAAGAGATAAGAGATGTGGTGTGACAGCACCATATTTAAAGAAAACATTAGAGAAAGAATTGCAACATCATGGATTATTCAGAGACAATTCTGATCTCAGAGGTGATGGTGTAAATGTGCAGTACATAAATCATGTCGGTGGCCACAAATTTGCTGCAAATATTCAGATATATCTAAAACATACAAATACTTTGATTTGGTTGGGAAGAGTCACTCCAAGAATGATGCCATTGGTTGCCAAGACATTATTAGTCCCTGGAGAACTTGAATTAGCATGGCCAGAAAAAGTTAGATGTATAAAGAAATATGACGCATGGTAGTTTAAATAATCAAATTTATAACATGTAACTAAAAGAGATGATAGTTATGACGTACAAATGTAGAGTTTAGAAGTGCTTAATATGTGAACATGCCATTATATTGCAGTACTAGAGTTAAGAGCTCAGTTGCACTTTAATTACCCGGTGTGAAATATATTATAGTTCCAAGTTTTGAGATATAGATCATCTCATCACTAAATAGATAATGAGATATATATATGCATATATAATTAACTTAACAATTATGAACAGTAAATGTACTTTTACATGATTTTATCCACGCTATTATCTTAATGGTTCAATACCAAGTAAAAGATTTGAGACTTTGTCCAAAACTATTAGTAATTTCTAAAATTTACGATCAATGAAATTATCTCCTCTGGATGAAAAACTACCAAACTTCTTACATGATTATTTACCAATTGAACCAAAAGATGACAAAGTTTTCGTTACGTTAACTTATGCTCAGTCATTAGATTCTAAAATTTCGAGTGGACCAGGTATTAGAACAGTTATATCTCATCCAGAGACTAAAACCATGACCCATTATTTACGTTATCATCATCAAGGTATATTAATAGGAACTAGTACTTTATTAGTAGATGATCCAGGTTTGAATTGTAAATGGAATCCATTTAATGAAACTACGAACCTTGACAAATATTCTCCTAGACCTATCGTCATTGATATGAAAAGGCAATGGAACTTTAAAGGATCCAAAATGGAGCAATTATATTTACAAAAGAAAGGTAAATCTCCGATAATTGTTGTCAATAAACTTCCAACACATGCTGACCAAGAAGAAAATGTTGATTATTTTGTTTATGATAATTCAGATGTAATCGATTGGGAGCTTTTATTCCTGAATTTGAAAAACAAATATAATATTAAATCTATTATGGTAGAGGGTGGTGGAAATGTAATTAACCAACTGTTACTCAGACATGATTTAGTAAATAGTCTAATAATAACAATCGGTTCAGTTTATTTAGGTGAGAATGGCGTTTCTGTTAGTCCCTCTTCAAATGTTCAACTATCTGATGTTAAGTGGTGGGTAGGTACAACTGATTCTGTTTTATCATGTAGATTAAAAAATAACAAGGATTCTTCCTAACAAGAATGGTATCTTTCATTACGATACCCCCACCCCTGTCCCACACTTCCTTTAAAATGGAACAAACTCATTATGGTCCTTCCCTAAACCTCAAAAAACCTTAAACTGATATCAAATGTTTATTTGAAAAATAAAAAATTTACTGCAGACATGAAATTTTACGTACTTAATGAAAATAAAAGGGGAATTCAAAGTATAATCAACTGTTAGTAAATTATAGATACTTACACAAATGACATATTACATATTTATTTTGATGATCATGATGACAATCGAGGGATAATATATTGCCAAATGTTATAATGTTCATCACAACTTTGGTAATTAAGGAAGGGAGTCAGAGAAATTAGTGAAATGCCGTGACATGCATAGGTAATGAATGTATAATATGATTTGCAATGACATAATCTAACCGTCATTAATTAGAACATCTGTGTATTTGTTTAAATATGATAACATCATATTGAGATTATCAGCAACCCTTTTGAATGGTTTATAACAAGTTCATTTTTTACTGGAATATTTAATCACTGACATTTTAATTCCAAATAAAAATTTCAATTTATCTACTGCCATCAAGTTGACTCGATAATAAATTGAGAAAAGAGTCACTCTAAAAAGTTATATTTTACTATGCCAGCATCCTCTAGTTCGACCAGTGCTTTTGTTACAAGTTTGATATTCAATGGTATTATAGCCTTGATATTCATTATATTGTTTATTAATTTAAGACCAAAATTTACAAGAGTATATGAACCGCGATCGTTAAAAGATATTTATACTATTAAGGAAGAAGAGCGAACGGAACCAGCGCCTTATGGTTATTTTAAATGGGTTCCTTTCTTACTTACAAAAAGACATTCTTATTTAATTCAAAATGCGAGTGTTGATGGCTATTTTTTCTTAAGATACTTGGCAATCATACTGTTAATATCCTTTCTGTCATTTTTTGTTCTATTTCCAATTCTGTTACCTGTGAATGCGACAAATGGCAGGGACTATAAAGGTTTTGAATTACTTTCGATGTCAAACGTTACTAATAAGAATAGGTTTTATGCTCATGTGTTTCTATCCTGGATTTGGTTTTCAATTATTATATATATAATTTACAGAGAATTGTATTACTATGTGGTTTTTAGACATGCCCTCCAGACATCTCCATTGTATGATGGTTTACTATCCTCGAGAACAATAATCTTGACAGATCTAAACCCAAGCAAAAATTCTGAACTTGAAAGGATCTTCACTAAAGCCAACAAAATATCTGTTGCTAAAAATGTTAAAGAATTGGAAAAATTGTGCAAGGAGCGTAAATCTGACACTCAAAGGTATGAATCAGCTTTGAATAAAATGATCAAACAATCGATGAAGAAGAAGTTAAAGGCAGATAAAAACAAAAAATATCATGATAAACTATACGAAAATGACAGAAGACTTGTCAATGACTTGGAGACATATGTTCCATACGAAAAAAGACCCAAACATTATATAGGTTCTAAATTACCGTCATTTTTAAAGATGATTAATGGTAAGAAAGTCAATACCGTCAGCTACTTGAATGAGCATATCCCCGAAGAAAATGAACAGATATTTACGAAACAGCAGGAGTATGAACACTCTCGCGAGTATCTAAGAACTGTATTTATACAATTTGATACTCAATTAGAGGCGCAGAAAGTATACCAGACTTTAGACTACTTATTAGGTAGAGAAAATTATGCGAAAAAGTATATTGGTTATTCACCGGAGCAAATTGTGTGGTCAAATTTAAATATGACTACAAGGGAAAGATCATGGAAAAGATGTTTGGCTACCACATTCTTAGTTCTCATGATAATCTTTTGGGCAATTCCAGTTGCTGTGGTTGGTATGATAAGTAATATTAGTTTTCTTACAACTAAAATATTCTTTTTGGAATTTATCAACAATTTACCAAACTTCCTCTTAGGTCTAATTACTGGTATTTTACCCTCGGTGGCACTGTCCATCTTAATGTCCTTAGTGCCACCTGTAATAATGTATGTCGGAAAACTTAGAGGTTTGACAACGTTAAAACATATTGATTTATACTGTCATAGTTGGTACTTTGCTTTTCAAGTAATCGAGACGTTCATTGTTACAACAGGAACATCATCTGCATCGTCTACAGTAACAGCAATTATTGATGATCCATCCCAAGCAATGACTTTATTGTCAAATAACCTGCCAAAAGCATCTAATTTTTATATCAGTTATTTCCTATTACTTGGTCTAACAGTACCAACAGGTATGCTACTTCAAATAATTACACTAGTTATGTCAAAAATTAAAGGAATGTTATTCACATCAACACCGAGGCAAAAATGGACTTCTTATAATACTTTAGCCACGCCATCAATGGGTATCTTATACCCAACAATCGAAATTATCATGGTTATATTAATTTCATATTCAATTATTGCACCACTAGTATTAGTATTCAGTACATTAGCTTTATTTTTGTTATACCTCGCATATGTTTACAATTTGAATTTTGTAATGGGTTTCTCATTAGATTCCAAAGGTAGGAATTATCCAAAAGGGTTATTTCATATTTTTGTTGGAATTTATATGAGTGAGGTCTGTCTAATTGGTTTATTTGTTATGTTAAAAAGTTGGGGATGCGTTGTATTAGAGGCTTTTTACCTTGGTATAACTGCACTTCTACATATTTGGTTTAAGAGAAAGTTTATCCCATTATTTGATATCGTTCCTCTAAGTGCCATTTATCTTTCAAGAGGACTTCCAAATTATCAATATCCAAATGAGGACTTGGGAACTAAAGAAGTTCATGATCTAAGGGAAAGGGTAAAACAGGCATTGGAATCCGATGAAACGGGTGGTGTTCTACGTCTTGCAACAGACCATGAATTGAAAGTAGCTAATATTTTAAAAACTGAAGAGAGAAATCCGGATGAATCAAGCCCATCAAGTGGAGAAAACACATTATCAGAATCAAATCCATCATCTATTCTAAATGGTGGCGAGAAGAAAATTATTGAGACTGAACATCTTGAAAATGCCAATGGAAGCAGTGATATTGATGTTGATAACAGAAGAAATAATAACACTGATTTACCTGCTCATGATGGCTCAGAAGTTGAAGATAAAGACGCTTCATCAAAAACAGGGACAACGTTTGTAAAAGGAGATGAAACATTCAGAAAATTACACTATGAAGATCTTGAAGGCTTAGAAAGACCAGTGCTTGGAAACCAGGGAGGAGAGAAACATAAAAGTACCGTAATGCATAATACTGATGTTGGGATTGTTTACACAGATAAGACAGCTATGACACGCGAATTAGAAGCTTTGCCAGAAAATATTAACAGATCATTCACGTGGAAGCAACGCTTAAAGAATTTTTTCCATCCATCTCAGGCATATAAATTTGAAACTATGAGAAAAAGATTACCACATGTTTTTAACACTACAATTGCATACTCTAATAAATTTATCAGTCAAGCTTACATAAATCCGTGCGTGTCAGATGAGAATCCAAAAATATGGATATGTAAAGACACTATGGGCGTATCTCAACAACAAATCGAGGAAGCAAATAATTATAATTTGTATGTCACTGACGCTTTTACATCATTCGATAAAAAAGGTAGAGCTCAATTTACTTTCAACCCACCTGATTTCCTTTTCGAGGGAAAGAAGTGAATTTTATACGTTCTATCATGATCGAAGAATAATAGACTTACTATTGTTACCACTAATATTAATATCTTATATAATAAATTAATCAATACTTTAATCTTAATAATTAATCTTTCTGTTGCATACATACATTTTGTAGACATAGGAATTATAGATCACGTGATATATAATTCCTATTTTTTTAAATAAATAATTTCAATCACGTGTTAAGATTGATATGATATAGCAAGTACTTATCTGAAAAAAGGGTTAATGGTAAACTTTTAAGTCAAGATGTTTTTAATTTCACACTTATAATTCCGATAAGATTATAAATTAAGCACATCATTAGTAAGACTAAGACTATCAATTTGACATTATTAAGTCCATCTGTTGATATAAAACCATATTACCTATTATGAATTCCCTATGCCGCTTCTACATATCATATAATGATAATGCTTTATTTTTGAACATGATATTAAATTTATGTCAAAATACTTTCTCAGTCACTTGATTGAAGAATACTTTGGTATTAAATACGCTTTTTCAACGTGTACCATTGCTATAAAGACTGTTTTTAGTGAAGATTTGAGTATTTTACAAAATACAAACACGGATACAATCTTAGACTCAGATAAAAGCATTAAGGAATTTTCATTTAAATGTTCTAATGGAAATCCAGGTTTGATTACTGTGGTTAAGAATCGTGGACATAACGATCATAACTTTGCAAACAGCAATGATTGTGTCATGATTCCGAGATCTAGATGGGAAACAATGGTTAGCTGCATAAAACAATTGGAGGAATTTTCGTTATCTAGCAATGGAATGGAACGAGAGCATATCAACAACAACAACAACAATAATAATAAGATAGGACAACAGAAAGTGAAATATCATGATACAATTATTGATATACCTGAATCTAATTCGAAAGTTTATGATTTTTTTTCTAAAATTGAAACAGTTTCAGAATTAGAAGAAGTTATGAATGGATATTTGAAGTGGAAAGAAGTTGAACAAAGAGACAATGTTTGTGATCAAGAAATTAACAACAAGAATGAAGTTGTAGGACATCCATCTGTTAGATCGGACATATCAAGTAAACCTGGCACTGATGATCTGGTGAACGAAAATCAAGTTGTATTAGCAGTTGAAATAACTAAATCAGACTATCTTATTGAATTCAATGTTATCCATGAAGGAGAAAAAGATCTACCTAGTGATTTAAGACTAGCATATCATGATGAGAGCATAAAAATCAATGATCTACCATTAGGTAAACATCCTTTGAAAGCTGGTCGGAATAAAACAATCAAATGCAATACATTCAATCTTTTAAATACCACAACAGGAGGGGTTACCAGTTCCAATAACCATACCACAAGACAGAACTACATATATATATATGACCCATCGGATGACAGCGTACAATACATTGCAAATATTGCAACTCCACAGACCAAAGTATATTTAGAGAAAGCACCAATGTTGTCAGCTCACAATTTACAAAAATACGAAATGCTATCATCGCCATCATTATTAAAAGAACAGAACAATAATACTCAATCAAAAAGCGAAGATGATAATGATATTATCAGTACCACCGTCACCAACACAACGTTATCGCATAATCCTCGCAATACTAAAAGCACTAATTCACGTAGAATATCAGATTGGGAAGACTATGAATTATTAAGTGACAGTGATATTTAGCACTGTGTTCGTGTGCATATATGTAAAAGTATAAATACCTATATATTTAGAATATGTACTTGTTACCCTACACTCACATTCTTTTGAAATCTCGATATGTAATAGCACGTGATTGACCCCCATCATACAAGTGCCTTTTTAGCTTTCCTGCCGCATTGTTGCCGTCGAACACCAACATCCCTTATTGAACCATCACTCCAGCCGTTTTGTGTTTTTACCTTTTTTTATATATTTTTGTGTCCTTGCGTTCTTGCGTTTTTCTGTTTTTTGTGCAATCTCCGTAGTTCAGAAACTAATCGACTAGAGACCGCGGACAGCTGCAGTGTTGCCCTGCCATACCCATCGCTTCAGATAATATCGTTGTTTGGCGACGTTTTTCTTATTTCTTCTCACTACGTACGCCACACGTATCGGAAGTACACCCTCTATTTGGATAATTGTTACACAAAAACAAACGAATACTAGATATTATGTATGTATGGGTTAACAGCGGTGGTAATAGCTATATATATGTATATAGCTATTGTATGTTCTTCGTTTTTCGGGTCTGTCTCTGCGGTTTGTCTCTGAAGGCATACTTTTACTATGTTGTTTTTTTCTCTTCACACAGCTTTTATTATACTAGAAGCTTATGATAGCCATTATATTATTAACCGCTAATAGAATATTTAATATATAACTTATATAATACACTTATCTCACACTAATATTTACAAACATGTTACTCATATATATATAGAGAGAGAGAAAGAGAAAGAGTAAGAGTAAGAACTGATAAAGAAGACAGTCATCCCAATCTACTGCACTTGTATATATTTCACAACATATATATACATGTCAGGCTAATCCGGCGGGTTTCTTTTTTTAATTGGTTATAATACAGAATAAACGACTACTGGGACTCAAACCGGTTCGTGCATTTGAAGAAGTATACATACATATACGAACAAGGAGAACAAAGATATAGATAATACAACACGCGATGCCATATGAAAACGGTAGTCCTTACGATAAAGAAGGAACTTTAAATAGAAATGTTGCAATGACAACAACTTTGGTCAGACATTTGCTGAAAGAAAGGATATATCAGCTCTTACCTATAAATTCCTCATATTCTACATATATAGATGTCGAGGCTGATGTATATTTTTTATCATCAAGATCGGTTCTATTGAACGTTGCAATCTCGCAAGATATCGAACCAATAGTTACTAATGTATTGGATTTGATTGACTTAGTGTTGCAGTTTGGTTTGCCAGATGACGCTGACGATGATGATGCCACAACGGGAGATAAGCTGGAGACTATTACCGATTCTCATGTTGGCGATCAAGCAGTGCAGTCGATTTGTTTGTTATTAAGATTATTAACAGATATATTAGAGTATAATTGGGATTTCGTTGAAAAATCAATGGCAGATAACAAGGTTGCTTCGCTACCATCCCCAACAGAAGATATTATTAAAATATTTGAAAAGCAACATAACTCATTTTCAGGTATAATAGCAGGTTTTTCCGTTCATAGAACGAATTTTCATGAACACAAACCCAAAGAATTGAACCAAGAAGTAGCAACTAGATTAATGACAACATTGACAAGATTGAAATTTCAACACGTTTCTTTTAACTTATTAACTATAATCTCAAAAAATTCTCCTTATTTTAAGAGTTCATTGTCATTTAATGATTTAATACCAAATTATGAGTATTTTAAAACAAAGATAAATGCATACAATGTATCAAACGACCTCGACAGCAATAATAACAATATAAATCCAGACACATATTCGCATATATTTGAATTGGGTAATAAAATTGATTCAACCATTACATACATTCAGAGATTTGTAGCAGCTTCAAATTCAAAAGAGTACAAAAAACATCTCACCGAAATTATTTTAAATCCAATTACAAACGATTACATTTATAAACATAGAGGTTCAACAACATCAGCATTGCCATCAGCGTCATCATATTCAAACGATAATAAGAAAAGTTCACCATCAACTGGAACCAGTGCAATGCCAGGACCTTCACATGCTTCCAAATCATCAAGAAGTAATAGCACACATTCAGCAAGCAGTTTTCAATCGATGGGAATTAGTTTAACCCCAAGGATTGAATCAGATGCGAATAAATCATTACAATGGAACGAAGTTTTAAAGAATTTCGATTTATTTGGTTGTTTCTTTCTGTCAAATACTTCTCTACTCGGATTCTTGGAAATGTTAAAAAAGCTTTGCAAAACCTTAAATCGGTCAATTTTTACCTGTGTTCTATTATTTTATGCAACAAAGACATTAATGTATTGGATTATGGCAAGATCAAGAAGTTTCATAGAGGTATCAAATTCATTAATTGATATTAACAATATAAAGAAATCACCTAAGTTTTCTGCATCCACAGATGTAACAACTTTAACTACAGAGCAACAAACTGCCATGAAATTATTAAACACATTTAACGAGCTTTTTTACGATTTGTATACAACATTTAAAATTTCGAGTGTTTTAACAAATCCACAATATTTACCAAATATGCACACGGAATATACAACATCGCCACAACCTAAATCTTCAAATACTGTACATATGAAATCCCACGTTCCACCAAGTAATAAAGCATCGCCTATCAATACTGATTTGAGATTCTCATATAATTCGGAATCTGATCCCAAACTGGATTACCATATGAGTTCTCCGCCTCCAACACCACTTAGAGAGAAAAATATGTCACCAGTATATGGTAACATAAGTTATACTAATAGCATTGAGCAAAGTTTCAATGGAGATGCATTAAATTCGGACGATATTCTAATGCCAAATCCAGTTTCACTTGCTTATCCGCATAATAAATACGTACTCTCCGCGATGAAGTCGTTTGAATTGTCTCAGCAAATTTCTAATTCAGAGGATTCTTCAGACAACAACATTGATAACATGGAAAACTCAGAAAATATAACCAAAGATTCATTTTTGTTACCGCCTACTTCAATTTCCAATCGTGTAACACCAATAGGCCGTGAACTGAACAAATCTACAACTAGTTCTAGCAGTTCCAATAATACTATAGAATATAATGAAAAAGATGTTTCTCATTTAAAGAATGTTTTGGATCTATATTCAGCTTTTGATGAATCTGAATCACTAGTCCATACATCGATATTAAAATTTTTAGCTACCATTTCAATGTTAGATCCCGAATTATTTCAGAAGATTAATGAATCATCATTTAACGGTATCCCAGATATCGATGAAAACAACAAAATTGTGAAGAATAATCAAAAGGCATATTCCAGTGAGAATGCAATAACCATCAAAAACTTATCTCATGGTTTGAAGAAGCTGACGAATTTGAAGGTCCATAAAACAACTAAAACCTCTAAAGCATTAGAGTTACTTGAAATTTCTTTAAATATTTACAACGGTACACAGACTACTTCAGATAATGCTATGATCATATCATTAAGAATTTTATTAACAATTTATACATTGTCAGCATCGGTTTCTTTATCAAACAAAAAATTAGCCTGTGTAAATTTTTCTAGAAGACTGATGCCAACCTTTTACTCAAGTTTGAAAGTGGATTCAAAAGCAAAGTTACTTGAAAATGAAAATAAACAAATTTCAAAGATCTTAAAGATGAGACATAAGTTAAATAGTCAATTCCAGTTAGAATTTATTGCTGCATCTCTGCAATTAAGCACGGATGATTTCTTGGATTATTTAGGTCTAGATGAATTATGTGAGAAATTAGATACAAGAAAGTTGGTATTATACACAGAAGGTTTAAGAGTTTTTTTCCATTTACCATGTTGTGAAAACTTAAGGAAAAGAGCAGCAATCAAATTAGCAAAAGTGTTTAAGAAGATATTTTACAACATATCAGAAATTCTTCTGAAAGAGTTACCGATTATAAATGACGATAATGTATCAAAGAGTATCGAATCAATCATTGATGGCACCATTGTAAATGAATTTGGACCCAAATCATTATTTAAACCAGTTTCTCCGAGTACTGGTGTGGTTACAAATCAATCAGATACGGGATCAACTCCAATCTCTCTTAATAATCATTTAGAACAGAATCAAGGTAATTGGGTTACACACCCAATCATAGCATCGCTTGCTTCACCATCTTTCTTTTCACCTTCCGGCAGTGCTGAAATTATTTCGAGAGATATACCGAGCGTGAATAATGAATTATCTTTAATTTCTCCTACTGCACAAAGGGCTCCTCATAATTTTCTAATCAATAAGAAACATCCATTAATATCTAACTCGGCAAGAACTAATGGATCACCTATAAGCACCCCAGGAACCTCAAAATCATCTGCCAATCCATTACTGTGTGATAATTCACGTCAAACTCCTGGATCTAAATTGACAGATGATGATTTATCGAGTTTATTAAAAAAAAAGATTACCTCTAATCTTGAATCAAGTAATGACATACTTCTAATAGGGCATAGCACAGAAATCAACAATGCCAGAAGAATCATTATTAATATTTTTAGTATCTTTAGAAAGACGGCTAATTTCATAATTTTACCACAGAATGAAGATATAGAGCGTGGCAATGTTGAAACCGACTTTAAACAGATTGTAAAACCTATTTTCGTGTCAATTATAGATATTGATCCAGTTTTAGAGACAACGGCTTGTTCATTTATGAATATGTTGATTACTTATATGTCTCATTTACCCAATAACATTTCATCGAATGCGCTCGTTGACTACAATTTATTTTGTAGTTACTCAATAACTTTATTTTCAACAGCACTATTTGATTTAAATTTGCCAAACAGAAAGAGGGAAGTATTCTTGGATATTGTCAACAAATTAATGGAGTTAAAGAATTCGGTGTTGAAATTAGCTGGAAAAGCTGGTCGCTTAGAAAGGATCATACCGGTGGAAAAAAATACTTTTGTGTCATTGACCAGTACATTAAACAGAGGTTTGTTTGTATCTCTTCATACAAATAAATCGAATATTCAGTCACTGCTAACAAAAACATTTTCACATTTCACAGACAGTATAAACTTTTATAAAAGCTCAATCGGAGAGATAACTGAAAATGAATTTGGAAATATAGATTTCATTCGAGCAATGTCAAAGGGTACTTATGTTTTATCCGGGTCTGTTGCATTTCAACGTAAATGTAGAACCAATATTTTGAAATATATTACTAAGCCTGATATGGTTTTGTACGATTGTTTCCACACCATTTTCAACAGATGGTTGCATATTTCAAAAGCTGTCACACTGTCTAGATCGGACATTGCCGACTTCAGAAGTTGTGCTGGTTTATTAGCAACAGCTTCTGGTACTCTTCTGACTATGGTCGAAGACGATCAGTATAATTCTTCTATATCAGTCGAGATCAAAACAGATATATCTAGAAAAGTCAACTATTTTATAGGAAAACAATGTCAATGGTTAAATAATGAGCATTTGTTGACAAGAGAAAATTCAAGAGACATTTTATCATCGGAATTACATCCATTGTCATTCAAACTTTTATTTCATAATCTGAAGAAAAAAATGGTTGAAATAAAGGATGTAGATTTATCTAATGATAAAGCAGATTATTATTTCATAATTTTGGAACAAATTAGTATTATCATCAGAACAATTTTACACCAACCATATAGCAAAGATCTACTATTCTTGTTTTCTATGGAAATCATAAACTTTATTGATGATTTAGTTATTCTGGTCGAAAAAATTTCACACAAATCTTTAAGATATAGGAAGGGAATCATTTACTTGTCAAAAATGTTTAAAGCCATTGAAGATGCGGAGGAATGTTTGGCAATAAAGGGGCATTATGCTTTAAAAAATAGGTGGTTAAAGGTTCTAATTTTTTGGTTTCAATATTCAATCTCGAAAGAGCTGGATTTTGATAATTTGTCAAAACCTCATCGTGATATGAACTTACCTAAACGTGATGAAGATATGTTATATTTAGATACATCTATTGAGTCTTCAAAGGCAATTGCATATTTAACAAATGGTATTCTTCTAGAAGCTGCATATTCTGCTTCGAAGGAAGAGTATAGACGTTCAATTGGTTTCGAGTTTAGAAATTATTTTGGTATTTTGTTAAAAGGTATTGAAAAAACAATTGATATTAAAAATTGTCCAATTTCCCTGAAACATAAAATCAACACTTTAAATGAAAATTTAAGTATATCCTTGCAAAACTTATCAAAGGCAAATATTGAACCAGCTCTACAATATACCTTGCATATGGGTTATTCTGAAAATATAGATATTAGGAAATCGTTCTTAAATGTATTCATTAATGTTGTAAAGAATTATCCTTCGCACGTTTCATCCCAACAAAAAGAAAAAAATGAGGCTACTGAAAGTATATTAACATTTTTAATTGAAAATGTTCAAATTGTGTCTTATTCTATCGATTTATGTGAGCCTTCTGAGATGGACGGATTTGCCGTGAGTATGTTAACTACTTTTGAATCTAGAAACGCAGGACACATAATAGTATCTCAACTTATTAAGGAAGAAATTCAAAAAGCACCAAGATCAATGGATATACTGAGAAGAAATAGTATAGCAACAAGGTCTTTATCCATATTTTCAAAAGCAAAAGGACGCGAATTTCTAATTGCACTAATTTCTCCTATACTTGATGAATTGATTGAAAGTAAGGATTGTTTTGAAATAGAGAAATTATCAATAGATGACAAAAATACTAAAACACAAATATTGATATTCAAAAAGTACTTGGTGAAATTTTTAAACTCAATGAAGTCTTCGATGAATATCTTTCCACCCGAGTTATTGTATATTTGCCAAATGATATATGAAGAGGTTTCTAAAAGGTTCCCTGAATCTGCTTTAGTTGCGGTGGGTTCCTTTGTCTTTTTGAGATTTATTTGTCCTGCATTAGTGAGTCCAGAAACAGAGGACATATCAAGTCATATGGATGCTCCGGTTAAACGTTCTCTAGTTCAATTAGCAAAAATTATTCAAAATCTGGCGAACAGCTTAGATTCAACATCTAAATTCACAATTTTACAATCTGAACAAGACTTTTTGATCAAATGCAACAAAGAAATATTCAGTAACCTAAAAGAATTATCTAATTTAGACAGAAACATTGATATTAAATGGTATAGGGAATCACAGAATAACGATGTGAAACTAAATTTTGATTTTTTCCATAGATTTTACTATGATCATTGTTTACAACTACGAGGACTTCTCCTTTCAAATTTACACTCACTTGACGATATAAAACTCTTAAAGCATAGCCTTTTCCTAAGTGACAGAGTATTAGGAGTACTTGGACAACCAAATTGGCAGGCTACTATAGAAATTCCTAAATTTATTAAAGATAACATGGAAAAATATAGCCAGTTGTATGAATTTGTCAGTAGAACCGCCATAAAAGCGTCTACGGATAACACTAATTTAAACAGTAAATACGTTTATGAACTCATGTCAACAGATGGCAATCCTGTTTTAGCATTAGATTTTAAAAAATATAAGCAGGAAGGTGCTTCTGCTGATTTATTAGCCTATCGGACTATCCAAGTATACTCAAGATTCTGGACAAGTAAACATTATATTTTATTAAATCTTTCTGAGTATGATCACACTGATGAAATTACCTATAGTGTTATATTTTTGTTGTTAAAACTAATTCCAGAAGAAGCATATCAAACTTGTTTTGGTGTTTATAATCTAAATGCGACAAAATCATTTATACAATTTTGGAATAATAATGAAATAATAGAGAATAGGTACGTGACATTCAAGTGTCCTTATCATTTTGTAAATACTATCAATGATGAACAATTGATTAGTGATTTGGGTTTTAGACAACAGATCCTCTATTTAATTGATGATATGCGTGTTTTACTCAATGATATCGAATTATATGATGTTGATAGTAAATCTATGATACCTGTGACCATGAGTTTGGGTAATAGGTATTTCCAAATATTAAGGGAAGAAGAAATGGACTTCAAGCCAAGTGGGGATGCTACAATTATGAGAGTAAAGACAAATCAAGTTTTTGAAATATCAGATGTACGGAACGTATCAGTTTCTTACTCTCAGGCTAGTTTAAATGAATTTACTATCAATCTTATCAATGAAGAAATTCTAACACTAACTAGTCCGAAATACTTGGAAATTATTAAAATGTTTTCATTTTCAATTGCAAAAAGTGAAGATGATGTAGTTATTGAAAATTTATCGACATCTTCAAGAAAGGAGAATGGTCTCACTTCGTTTGAATTTAATTTAGAAACTATATCTCATATTTTTGTGGTTGCCATTGTCGGTCTATTTAGCGAAGACAATGAGGTTAAAAATAATGCATATAACTTATTAGCTGAAACACAAATTGCATTTAAATTAGATTTTGGTGTCAACTTAAGATTTTCAAGGGAGCTTTACGTTCCAGATGATTGTAGTATGTTTGTTAAACAAATAACACAAGCTTTGTCTGTTTCTTCTCCCGAATTGACAGGTTACACTGTCAAGATGGTGGTGGATGCGTTGGAAAATGAAGTTTTTAAACCGGATAGAGTTCCTCAACTTTTAAGTTGTTTAAACTATTGGATACCTAATCTCTACGAATATGTTTATTTAGCGGACGAGGAAAATGGACCAGAAGCATTTTCTTATTTAATTAAAGTTTTAATAAGGCTAACATTGGCTGATTCAGGTTTTACGTCAATTTACTTACAACAAATCTGGAATGTTTTGTCTTTGGAAAATCCCTTGACAAGCATTATAGTTGAGGAAGTCATAAATTATGCTTTAGATCGTGATTCTGAAAATGGAGATTGGGCATGTGCACTTCCATTGATAGCGAGCATGTCAACGGTTGATATTACAGCATATATAGTGAGAAAGCTGATGGATTTATTAGAGTCATTTTTGCCTTCATTTCATTTGGATGTGTCTACTCACAGTTGGAGTGAACTTACTATCCTGGTACGAATTGCGATACCGTTATTTTTTGAATCTCCTTTACTGGCTCAGATGTTCCTCCCCGATATATTATTCATTATATCACTATTAATTGATCAAGGTCCAAAATCAATAAGAGGTTACTTCCATGAACTATTGATGAATGTTTGCCATTCTTTAGCAATAAATGAATCCTTATCGGAGTCAAACAGAAGAGCCCTAGATAATATATGTTCTGTTTTTTCACAACAGAAAGGCAAATTTACTCTTGGATTCCGTCACGAGATTAGTATTTTACCTCAAAATCTAAGCAATTTGTCATTTGCCAATAAATTTAATATTCTAGAGCATTTCATAACGAATATTCTTCTGACCATGGAAAATGCGGATGAAGCGGAAGCTGCATATTGGAAAACCAAATATAAGAAATATTTGATGGATTCTATTTTCAATAACAGATCATATCTATCAGCACGTTCGATGATGATTTTAGGTATTATAGGGAAATACGATACTTCTGAAATGTTATGTAAAAATATGTTAACAGAAACACTAGAAGCTATTTCTTCAACTGATTTCAACGAGGAGAATATGTTTTTAGTTACAGCACATATTTTTACGTATACGAAAGTTGTTCAAGGTTTAGATCCATCACTGGATATAATGAACAGAATATTTTGGTATGGTACCACTTTGGTTGAATCCCAATATCCAATACTGTTTGAGGGAGGGTTATTTTTGATTGGGAATTGTTTGAAAAGATTATACATGTATATTTTTGAATCTGGAAACAGTTCAGTGCCATTGAAAAGAATTTTACTTGAAAGTAGGAATTTTGCAGTTGATCTATTTTCAGAATTTGACAGGGCATGTGATATTACTTGGACTGAAGATAGTTTCCCACTGGTGCTAATATCTATTTTACTGAGAGGTCTTTCGGTGCCTTTTATGAAGCCTAAAGTTATTGAGAGTTTAGAACAGTTCTTGAGGAATGCGTATTTTGAGAGCAGAACTAAACCTGAAGTAACTGATTATTTGCCGTATATGTTTTTGATGTATCTTTTATCTCCAGGTGAACAATTTGCTACTATTTTAGACACCATTGAATTTGAAGATGAAATAATTTGTATTGACGAGAACTTAAAAATCCCAAAAAAACTACTTGATTGGTTAGCTTCGGATAGCATATATTCTAATATTTCTTTATATCAAGCTGCTGCATTGTTTAATAGTAATGTGTCAGATGAATCGACAAAATACAGGTTTACCATTATCACTAAACATTTATTAAATATTAATCCCTATTGTGTTTTTAAGTATTATACACTAACTCGTTCTGAACTAAGAAAGGTCTCTATATGGGAAAATGATGTTAATGTGGTGAAGGTTTCTTTTGAAATTATTACAGAATTGGTTCAATTTGATGAATTTGATGACTTGAACAAGTATTTTTTGAATTCCCAAGAAAGTATCAAAAGGCACGGACTTTCAGCTGTAGCAGATGTTCGTCCTTTGACCGTTAATAACACTGGCGGTAATCCAACGGCAGCTGAACAAGAAGGATATCATTATACATTCATGCGAAGACGTAAATTCATGGCTAGGTTGCTGACTCGTCTAATTTATGCAAACTAAATCTAGAGATTGATATATATTATCTAGTTTTATTTCATGACAATTTATTATATCTTATATATTACAGTTTAATTATATGTTATAGATTTTATTATGCATTACAAAACACCACTGCTTATTTTGAGCTGTCTTATCTTTATAGTATGAAATCGTAATAGTAAATATTACTTTGAGAAGTTATTTTTATGTAACCTTTCAAATTCCTTCTTATCAGACTTATATATTAACATAGTTGTTTTTGCATCTTCAACTGAGGAATGTTGTCCATCTTGGACATCTATTTTAAATAATTCTTTTGCTAATTTCTTTAAACTTGGTGCTTTCCCTTTTGAATATTTCTGTCTGAATGGAAGATGTCTAGAGGTATCTCTAATCATTGATTTTGGATGTGAGATAAATAAAGCCTCTAAATCATGCTTAACAGCGTGGCCAACTAATATTCTTCCATCTAGAATCTCAAATACTTTTTTTTGAGCAAGCTCGAAAGGGATTGCATTCCGCATGTGCTCAGGTTTTATGCCACTTACCCATGTTCTCCAGTCTGTTACAGGTTCTCTTTGTTGAACAAATGCATCAAATAACACATGACCATAATAGTTTACTAATGAAACTCTTGCTAAAGCAGATTCCTTGCCTTCTGGACCAATTCCGACAAACTCACAGTCTATGGCAATATATTTACCTATACTTGATGCTCGTGTGTCAGAGATATCTTCTTTTAATTTTTCATCTAATACTGTGTTAACTTCTGTTTCTACTTTGAATTGGAACTGGGTACCATTTTTCTTATGTTCTTTGGATTTATCGATTTCTTCATTCATTGCATACACCATATCCATAATCTTACTACCTTTCCTTTTCTTATTGCCCTCAATTTTCCAAGAAGGTTTAATAACCTTCTTCTGTTTCTTTACAATCACTTTCTTAGTCTTTTGTAGTTCCAACCAGTTTGAAGATAATGCCATTGTAATAAAAATATTTGTGCTTGAATATTCTTGATCAATATACTATTAAAAGCTCTTAAAATTATACAATCCTTCCGAGTCACAGTAACAGTCGCCTCCAGTGATCTTTATTAAAAGCCTTTTAACATATATTATTGACTTTACAATAAAGTATAGTAAATTTTTATATGAATTGATTTTGCGATGAGCTTTGTATCATGCAACTAAAATTTTCTTGCAGCTGGATTCGGAAAGAACTCAAAACTGGAATTTAAGAACAATGTAAATATTACATAAAATCACAAAGATAAAAAACGATGGATTCAAACATGTCGTATATGTTACTGGTATAGTGAATTCTGAAATAGAACATATTGATAAATTACAGTTAAATTCATAATTGGGTTCAGTACAGTTTAATAAGGAGTGATTTGATTATTTAGTTGACTACAAAATTATTTCCAACCTCTGAAAACTGTCGAACCTTTTTTAAGAGATAACGCTATTTGAGTTTTTTTTGTAACAAATAGGTAGCATTGAATATTGAAACAATCTTTATTAAATTATAAATGACGATATAATGGATACTATTTCATCTATAAACAAGTTAAGATCGCAATTCCTTCAGATCGCTTCCGAAAAGGATCAGTTTAGAAGGATTATAAAACCATATACAACAGATGCTGAAGCTGATTTTAATGACCTGGATCCAAAAATCAAGGAAATGTACACATCTCTTAATGGCAATAATGTACTTGTCAATTTATCATCACCTCCGATCTCAAAAGCATTCATCGACAGCTATCAGTCAGTGAGTTATCGAAGAGTTAGAACAAGAAGTAACACAAAATTGAAGGATAAAACACGAGAATATGTAGATGGTATTATAAATGAGGAAAGTAATAGCAACCCAGATAATAATATGGCTGGCATAAGTAACATAGGCAACGAAACTATCAGTAATAATAAAAATTTTACAATTCTATCCCATTCAACAACGGAAGATGGGAATGTTAAATCGAGTAATGATGGTACAATAAACAATCTATCACCTATTTATAATAACACTTCAACTTCTGTTAGAACTTTAAAATCTGATCTTACATCTTTGAATGAAGAAGCTACAACGAAAATTGCAAGAAAATCTACATTGCGTTTAGCTAGGCTTTTTATAGGTAAGAAAGATGGTAGTGAAACAAGTCAAAACGATATTATGAACACAGAAAATTTAAACCAGACAACTGGTACAGAATCAAGGCATAGTGATAAACCTAGAAAAGGCAGTACCAGCCATAATCTACATCAATATAAATCTAGTATTTTCGATATGAATTTTGACTATGATGAGAACCAAGATGAGGAGGATGAAGAAGATGACGATGATGATGATGATGGAATAACAGATAGTGTTGCACATGCTAAATTTTTCAGAATGAATAACCCTTCATATAACAAAATTGATGATGAATTGAAACAAGGATATGATAGTAATGGCAGCATCAGTACAGTTCCTACTGATGGAAATTTGGGTCATAATAATCCTATAATATCTACTACAAATCATATTTCTAAAAGAATTTCTCATTTTCCACAAAATGTTATGACGAGAGGTAATAACTCTTCTGATGTTAAAAGTAATTCTTCAAAGTTAGATAAAAATAACACTTCGAAAACTGCTAAAAAAGGAGATGAGACTGGTTTCGTCGAAGGCAGTAGCATAACTGACGATAGTTCTATTCCTATTCTTAAAAATTCTGATCTAGATGATGATAATGATTTATCTGATATTGATTCTTATTTAAATGAACAAGATTTAGCAAATATTGCTATGGGCAATACAGATGACCAATCATTAATTTCAAGAAATTCGTATAAGTACAATTCTGAAGTAGACATAACCAAGTCAGATAGCAATATTGACCGACCAAAAAATGTGCCTGATGACACTTATCTTACTAAGAGTGAACTTCCAGACGATGACCAATCGTCGTATGGTAAATCTTTACTATTTTCTGATTATAGTACAGATGCATTTGGAGATAATAGAGAAGCTATGACAAACATTAATTCATTTAGGAGTTCCAATATGGTGCCAAACATTAGAAGTTTATCATATGACGATTATAGATTACTTCATGCTCCTGATGATTCCGCTCTTGATTTTTCTCTGGGTAGGGCAATTTCAAATATGTCAGATATTAAATTACACTATTCTAATGATATACGTGATGGAGATGTTGTCAGGGATTTTGGTTCTAAAAGTGTTTCCAGTAGACATTCGTCGATTACTTCAATGCTCTCAAAGCAGCCTAGCAATGTGGGTATTGGGAAATCTGAGAATAAAATTTATAGCAGACCTTTTAGAAAAGTGTTCAAAGATGTTGATATAACTGAAAGAAGAATTAAAAGGGATGCAAGCGATATCACTGCTTCCACACTCTCTAAAAGTTCTCTTACTAGTAGGCGTGGTTCTGTTATAAATAATATATTGAGTTTTGAGAAAGACACTAATTTTCATCCACAAACACCAAGGGACTCAGCATTGTCTCAAATATTTAAGAAAAAACAGGAAAAAACTAAAGATTTTTTGGAATCATTGAAATATTTTTCTTTCGTATGTGGGAAAGGGCTACCTAGTAGTGAAAATTTTAAACTTAAAATATATATTCAAACTTCTCAACAATATAAAAGGAGCCCCTTTGAGGTGTTTGTTAAGACAACTGCTACTGTATTCGAGGTTATTGGATTTATATTATATCTCTATTCCACTGAATTAAAACCTAAAGTGTTTCCAGAGGAGAAACTACCTCTAACCTTTATACAGGATCCTAATAACTTTTCTCTTCATATAGTTGATGAGGACGGTGATCCTCTGGAAGATAACTTTGGTAAATTATCAAGAACAAAAATAATAAATACGATTTCAGATAATGAAGTTGTTTTGTGCCCATGTGATGAAAATGAAAAGGCAGCAAATGAATTTGAAACTCCTCTACCATATAACTTAGAAAATAAGTCATCTATTAGTTCTTTGAATGAGGCAAGTATAGTTTCGACAAAGACGCATTCGAATGAAAACACGATAAATCAATTAAGTTATTATACCCCCATTGTTGGAAATAGTTCTAATTTAAAAGAATCTGATTCATCAAACAAATTGAATATTAAAGTATATTTATATCCAAATATAAATCCTAAATTTAATTTTACAATAATTGTAGTTTCCGTTACGTCAAACATCAATGATATACTGGTTAAATATTGCAGAATGAAAAACATGGATCCGAACTTATATATGCTAAAAATTCCGTCAAAGAATTTGATTCTTGATCTTAATGATACTGTGTTAAGACTTGATGGTAACCATGCAGTTGAAATTATTTCAAAACGTGAGGCCCGTGAGCTACGCCTAGAGAAAATAAAACCAAATATGAAAAAACCAGTATTGCCAACTATACAAAGTAACGATTTAACACCACTAACATTGGATCAACAAAATGCTTACTTAAAACCAGATTCGCCAGTCGAAAAGGTTGGTGAAAAAAGTACAGTTTTATCTAAAAAGTCTCATAAATTTAAGAAGTCTTCTAAATATAAATTGAGTTTATCTAAGCAAAATGGAGATTCTAATCTACTGTCGCGCTCTGGAAGCTTTACAGGCGGTAAGAATTTCTTTAAGTCTTCAAATTCCTCAAAATCATCACTCCATGGGTCTCTTCCATACTTCCAAGGTGGAAAATCAGGGCCTGATCTTGATGACTATGCTGGAGAAGCTGAGGGACATTATCAAGACTTAGTGTCTGGTGCATATCATAAATATAGAGTATGGAGAAGACAACAAATGTCACTAATAACCAAACATGAAAGAACATTAGCTCTTGATGGTGATTTTATTTATATTATCCCACCAGATAGACACACACACTGGCATGAAAATATCAAGACAAAGTCAATTCATATTAGTCAAGTGATAGCCGTTAAAAGATCAAACAGGATACCAGAATATTTTAAAATTTATGCACAGAGAGGAAATGAAGACATAAAAAGATATTATTTTGAGGCTGTATCTGATGAAGAATGTAATGAAATTGTTTCAAGAATTCAAAATCTAATGGGTGCATACCGTATGAATCACAAAAAATAATAACTTTGTGAAAAAAAATATGTTAATAGTTATAAGTTTTTTGCAAATAAATTTAAAAAAAAGATGAAGTTTAATTACGGATTCTTATTTTTAGAATATAACTTTAAATATGTAAATATGTTTGAAAAGAATGGTAAAATGATATATAATATTCTCCAGAGTGTATCTGTCGTCAGACTTTGATGATTTATTTAAATAGTGCATCATTTGATAATGGGTCGGCAGCTAATATATTTTCTCTGTTTTTAATTTTCTTTTCAACAGCAGCGTCAGATCTTGATTTAGCTTCTTTGGCAGCTTGTTGTTTTATTTGTGCCCTTACAACGTTTGGTGATACGTATTGTTTATTTTCATAGATTTTTGGACCACCGAAAGAACCTTCTAAAATTAAGATAACAGTCATGACGAATCTTGGACCGATTTCAACTAAAGATAATTCTTCTTCATCTTCATATTCTTGGCTATTTCTTGCTGTGTGTGAGATTTCATATGTTCTGACCCAAATCTTATTATCGACGATACTGAATGACATGATATGGTCAATGAAAGGCTTCACCTTTCTGGCAGTAGGTGGAACACCAAAATTATGCATTAATAATTCTTTGATTAATTTGAAATGTGGAGAGGAGTCAAATCTATGATCAAAGGATAAAACTGGACGAGAACCTTTTAAACAATTACCAGTGAAATTCAGTTCATTCATAGTATTCAAATTTTGTATGAAGAATTTAATAGTTGGACCATTTGGAGGCTTGGATAACCATAGATATAAATCTTGATGTTTTCTAGCTTCAAAGAATAAAATATTGTTACAATTATATAGCTCAGCAATTTCATTCAATTGTTGTAGATCTTTCTTCGTGTCTAGTTTTGGTTCTTTTCTAGAATGAGGTAGTAATGCATTTAAGTCTTGGATTAAGTGACGATGTCTGAAGTTCACACCTCTACTGGATATCAACAACGTGCGCTGTTTATTCATGAAATGTTTATCAAAGGCACCTTTCTTTTCTGTGGCATTTTTATTCTTGTTACCTGACAAGGCTTTGTAAATTGACGACATCTTGAGGGGGAAGGGAAGCTGCGGATCGTTAACTGCTCTGTAATCACCGACTGACCTTACTGTTAACAATGAATGCTGATGCTATCCACTCACAACATACATTAAATCAATAATCTGATTCATTTAAATATGTAGTTTAGATACTGTAATTGTAATGTCTTCACCATTATTGTCACTAACTTTTTTGAAGCTCATCGCAACTTTTTTGAAATTTCAAAAAAATTTTCAGAAAAGTTGATTACTGCGGTCGTGTTGGGTGATAAATGGGGTTTGCGCCGTGAAATGGCGACGGCCCTTCCTGAACAATTGGCACGTGACCCTGGCACCTGGCAGATGCATCTGCCAGGTGCCAGGGTCACAGAGGTTTACCGTCAGTGGTCCAATGCAGTCATCGATGGGTTGAGTTACTTGGGTTGTATGTCTTTAATCTGTGTTCAATGCCTGCCAGGTTCCTTTAAAAAGTAGCCTGGATCTTTGGTGCGTAAGGCTATGGGTCGCAAAACGTATTTTGACAGCTACGAATAGAAAAGAATAGAGTAATTATGTAATTGACATGATATAGACATTAAACTAGAACTATAAAACGGTTCCTAGTCAGAGCACTTTTCACATGGACAAGTTAGTCCAAGTTCAACTCTTCTTCGGCCGTTTGCTTACTGAACTCGACAACAGAGGTAATGGCCAATAGATGGTCTTCCTCTTGCTTTAATCCACTGACAGTTAATACAGCGACTGGGAAGTCTGTGTTGCTTAAATACAATGGTACTGCACCACCATGGAAAGCGTACTCACTGGATGAAACAAAGAATCTCTCTTCTGGAGTTTTATCGCCCTTTTTGCATCCCATGAAAAATGTGGAGTGGTTGAATCTGTTCACTGTCTTGGACTTTCTCGTAATCCAGAAATCGTTATCTAGGGACGAGCCACTTGCAGTAATGGTACGGAATACTTTGTGACCGTTGGTTAAAGAAATATCAATAGCGACTGGCTTTCCTGGGAATAATTCCAATGCGGCTTTTCTAATGAAAGAACCTAATTCGAAGGCAACGTCGTTATTAAAATTAGAAAGCACACATTGTTTCTCTTGTGCTTCAATTTCCTCTAATGAAGCTTTACGTGAAATTAATTTTTTTAATAATTTTTCTTCTAATTGTAACATCCTATGGTTTGGTTTGTATGTATTGGAATGAATATTTTCTATTAAACTGTACTGTGTGCTTATATCAAATGCACCAATTGAATCAACTCAAATTTGAATGGAGATAATTTCATCAAATAGATACCTAGATGCATATACACACACATATATATATAAATATAGAATCTTACGATGTGTGTTTGCGTTGTAAACATGATCCTTAATTCGCATTCTGATGTCCTATGGTGTTCCGATACCCGTTCGATTACAAAGGCCGGGGAAACTAATGACAGTAACATGAAATATCCAATATGTTGAAGTAATGGCCTATTCATAATGGTTTTGACATCTGAAAGTTAATTACTTGAGATATGAAATATCAATATTCGTACGATTGCTTGAATGTATCCATAATCTTTAAACAAACAGCAACTTTTATGATCTTTTTCTTTTAAAGTGCTTCAAATATTCGTGCATACGCATAGTCTTATAGTATTGATAAAGGATAAATAATTTTATAAATATATATGTTGTTTAAATAGCAGGATATTTACTGTTTGTTTTACCATTTGATCCATTCTAATTTGGCCTTTAATATTAAGTATGCTATTGTACGATATATGAATGCAACACATACAATAATACCTAGATAATGGCTAGTATTTACTACCAAATTATAGGATTCCAAAACAGATGTGCCATTTGCAAATTCACAGGTACCATCCTCTAATCTCCCACCATCGTTGCAGGTAAACGTTAAATCTGATGGGAATGCATAATTGATTATAACTAAAGATGTGTAATTCAATGGGTTTAGATAATTGAACCCTTTAAGAACTCTAGATAGGTCCAATGACAAAAGACCAGACATCTGAGTACCAATGGACAATACGACGGATATACAATTCACGACAAAGCCTGGTCTTTCAAAGAATGTGTTTGTAATAATACCCAAAGCCTCTCCACATGACACAATTGCCAAAGAACAATATGCTGTGACGAAAAAATTACCAGGTGTTCTTGGCAATCCGCATACCATTACAGTAAATACAGAATATATTAATGATGAAAGAGCTGATAATGGAAGTTCCAATGTCATATATGCTAAAAAGAAAGGCGCAATTCCATAGACTCCGTCATGGTACTCTTCGTAAAAGTAATTTCTCTCCTTAGGGTAGCACGCTAAATTAGCTAGCATCCCAACAAAATATAATGCAGTCGACTCTTGAGCTAAACCTAACCTGTTGTTAACCCCAGCATAAGTGTTTCTCAAAGGAGCCCAAAATAATGCAAAAATCACACCTAGACCTGGTACCTGAGCAATTCTTGCCATTAGCGAATCAAAATTTCTTCTTGTTGTTGTAAATTGTCTTTTAACATTAACGAAATAAGCCACTGCTATATTACATGGAGCTCTAATAACATCGCCGTATTCATTTAAGAATTGTTCGTCGACCATTACCTTATTTTCCTTTTGTGGAGTATCAATATTAAGTTCCTTAAAATGATTATTCCAACTGTCGATTATCGAAGTAACTCTTTTTGTTGATATTTCAGTGTTTTTCTCATTTTGTTTATTCAATGAAATAATGTCTAAGAAATAGTCTGCAATGTTAGTGAATGCGGGACATACGTATCCTAAGTTTTTAAAGTAATTGATCATTTCCTTTGGAGAACCATTAAAAGCAGTTCTTCCAGATTTAGCTAGAAGTAAAACATTTCCAAATTTTTTAAATAATTCAGCTCTAGGTTGATGGATAGTTATTATAACGGTTTTTCCAAAATCAGCACTCAATTGTTCTAAGATTTCTAAAACTGTTAAAGATGTGAAACTGTCAAGCCCTGATGTAGGTTCGTCGAGAAGTAATATAGGTGGATCTTTCAATAATTGGATACCCATTGAAACTCTACGTTTTTCACCACCACTTATACCTTTAACAAATTCATCACCGATAATTGTATTTTGACAATTAGTTAATCCCAACGCTCTTATCAATGTGTCTATTTTTTCGTCTCTCTCATCAGAACACATGTAGTGTAGACGTAAATCTGCCGCAAACTTGAATGATTCTCTGACAGTTAATTTCGATAACAAATGATCGTCATCTTGAGAAACATATGCACATAAACTTTTAAACATTTCCTCGGAAATTTCATTGTCATTTAGTGCTATTGAACCTTCCTTAGAAAATGTGGCAAACATAGACGATTTCTGCTTTGCAGATATCAGATTCAGTAAGGAAGATTTGCCTGAACCAGAGGGACCCATAATAGCATTAATCATACCTGGTTTAAAAGTTGCATTAATGGAGTTTAAGATTTCTTTTGTGTGGTGATGATATAAACCAGTCTTTATATTTGAAAAAAATTGCAAATAGGTGACTGATAATTTTATATTTCTTAATGTCACTGTAATATTAGATTTCTTGAGACCTTTTGCTTCTAAATCGTCGTTCTTTGATGTAAAGCTCATCAAGCTATTTTCATGTTGAACACTTTTCACATCAGTGAGTCCCAGAGTATTGGCACTAGTTGACTTGTCATCTTTTAGAATATTCTTTTTTTTGGACTTAATTTCATTTTGAAGTGTGATATCAACTTTTTTAACATAAAACATAAAAAGAGCGGCAGACATATATCCAATAACCCAACATAACAGAACTACAGCTGGAACTGTCTTCCAATGTCGTGGAAATCCGTAAGAATCAAGTAATTCGTTACCAATACATTCGTCTAGGTTATCTGTATGACAACCTTCGTTGGTAAAGGTGTTTGACATAAGAGCACCAAAACCAAACCATGAAAACGATATATATTTCGTCCAACGAACATAAACTGGTGTCTTTTTAGCGTTTACAAAAAACCCTGAAGCCAATGATAGCAGTGTGTAACTTAAATTGCCAACAAGAGATGCTTTTGAAAAATCTCGTGAAACTGCAACAGACAATAATGCTAATCCAGAACTTGATAATTGAATTAAAAATATGACAACAAAGTGAAAAAAGAACTTTTTGGCATCTGCCTCAAGTCCAAACATAAAGTAAGTTATAACAACAAAAATTAAGACCATCATTAAATCATCAGAAAAGAATAGTGAAATTTTTCTGGCAGTTACAAATGATACAGGTGTCACTGTACCTTCCGCTCTTTCCCTATCATACAATGCAATATCTTGCTCACATAGTCTATAAGTGTCGAACAATAAATATAAATAACTTTGTAAAATGATTGATGAGTATAAACATGAAGTTCTAGATCTCAACCCACTTGTTGTATTTATATCAGTTTTATAAAAGATCCACCCCGTTATAGTTCCCATGATTGATGGTTCCATAAATGTAGCGATCATCGTCACGTAATCGTTTCGGTATAGTTTATTGTTTCTTCTAACAAGAATAGATACCTGCTTTAAATATGGAACGCTTGCAGACATAGTTTTGACGTTTACTTCATTGCTTTTATCAAATTTTATAAATTTGTTTGTCGAAAGTTCATGTTCTTTCCAACTTTTAACTAGAAAGTCTAGTCTGTCTTCTGTTAGAATTTTTGAATCATCTTTCCTAGAATCTACACTGGATATATCAATTAAGTAATCAGCGGGGTTGACCAATTGTGGCACTGTATATCCTAATTTCTCAAAATAAGGAATTGCATATGTGGTATCATCACAAAATACAATACTACCTCTTGATAGAATACACAGTTTATCGAAGAGGAATAGGATATCAGACCTAGGTTGGTGAATTGACATAATAAAAGTTCTTCCACCAAATTGGGCTAACCTTTTGATTGTTTTAATAACTAAAAATGCCGAATATGCGTCAAGTCCCGTAGTTGGCTCATCGAGATACATTAAAGAAGGATTAGAAATCATTTGTGTCCCTATACTTAATCTCCTTTTTTCACCACCGGATAACCCTCTATGGCTGCTATCACCAACAAGAGTGTCTGCACAGTCAATTAAGCCTAGTTCGTATATAAGTTCATCGACCAACTTTGCGTTTTCTTCTTTTGATTGTTGTAATTTTAATTCTGCAGAATACATTAAAGTTTCTCTACATGTTAGTTTTGGAGCCAAAACATCTTGTTGTGGAAGATATGCCATTGATGCATGACTAGATGCTATTGATTCTTGGCTAGTACTTGATAAACTAAATGTATCAGAAGTCACACTTACTTTCTCGTATGGGTTGCTAGATGTTGTAGAGGAGTTATTATCCGCTATGTATGAAATATCACCTGTATAACTTAACCCACCACTAATTTTAGATGCTAAAACGTTTAATAAAGTAGTTTTACCAGAACCAGAGCCACCGATTACTGCCATAACAGAACCACTTGGCAAATCGATAGAAAAGTCTCTTATTAGAGTTTTCTTAGATTTAGATGCAGTAATTGTTAGGTCACGAACATGAAGGGAAACTTTATTAGTTGGTTTAAACTTGATGTGGTTCTCCTCTGTATCATCCAGTGTGGTAGTTGGATTTCTTTCTGGACTCATCTTCAAAAAATCTTTTTCTTTTGGGAACAGTTATTTGATATCAAATATCAGATATATGAATTACTGTGCAAAGTCCAGATAGAATATGGTACAGCTTCGATAAGAAACAATATTTTAAGTGAAAGTCTTTAATAAAGTTATATCACAATCTAATTAGAAATAATTACCAGTGTCATTTACGTTCCTGAAATGTTTTCAATTGAAGGAAAAATTAATAAATGAACAGTCTCCAACGAATAAAATTTGTTGCAATGCCATATACTAAATTGGAGAATTCAATAATGGAGAACAAGTACCTTAAACGAATGATGAACTTCTAAACGTTTATGTATTTAATTTCTTCCTCATGAGTTCTTTTCTTTAAAGTGACTTTTTTCACTTCCAAGATGTTTCGTTAAAGGGTCACTTTTTATGTGAGGACCCGATATCGATGAGCTAGTTACATACAGTATTCATTGATGGAAAGTTGGTTTCTTAAAGGTGAAAGTGTGATTTGGAGGTTAATATACAACGAATGACTATATCTAAGAACTATATTGATCTTAGGTGTTAATTCAATTTTGTTAGAAATATTTTTAATTATAGGTAATGTAAAGTAAAAATCCACATTTTTTAACCAAATGTTAAATAATATAGGATCAGTTCACATCAACTTTGGGCCAATGCCGAATGCACTCTTAGTTAGTACATTTCTTAAGCTCATTACTAAAAATATTTATAACTCTAGTTCAAAATATTATTTCATTAATTTAACATTGTATTTACGCAATATATAGTTATATATTTCTTCTAGGTCTTTTTCCTACTTCGTCACCAAAATCCCTCCTTCTTTTTCTGTTTTGGTCATCACTAACTTTACCAATCTTTCTTAATTTATTCAATTGTCTCTCATCCACGAGAAGTGAATCCAAATTTAATGAATCCGGTAAAATGATCTGTCTGATAGTATTTCCACGGATATTAATATATTGCAAGGATGTAGTAGTATCACCATTCAGATCATTTACATTATTGCTTTGGTTATCTATCAAATATAAACTTGCCAATGCAGTTGGATTCACTACTTTTGATCTTGATGAGTTCTTGTTGTGCGGTAATGATAATTTCACATCAGTTAATGTGGCATTCATTTGTGGGGAAACAGACTGTAAAGTACCCCAAACAGTTGTACCATTTTTTAGTTCAATAGTAACTTGTTCATTACGTAGTTTTTTCAAAAAATTTACTAACTTCATTACAGTTCCCATGTTCCAACTATCCTATAATGTTGCTATTATCAGCGTCTTTCTTCAATCGTTGTTTCTTTATATTTGCACTTCTCGCTAAATGTAAAAAAAAATATAATAGAAAACTAATGTTACAATGTTCTATCTAAATACTGCCTCACACAACTCTAGCCGTTATCTCTTTTCCATTAACTGGTAACAATTGAAATATAAACTGCTAATTGTGTTAAAGTTGAAACATTTCGATTTTGCTTTCTTATATAAAATTTCTCGCATAGTGAAAAATATACCCATTACCGGTATAGAAGAACCTGTCATTTCTAAGTATTTACATTTTATTAAAAGTATAATTTATAAAAGAATAACAACAATAATATACTTATAAACATTTCAATTTGAATGGAATGCAACTGTCCATGTATATTTGTGTTTTCTTAATTTTTTGGTTTCTTGATTCTTCCTGCTCTTTCAAGCTTCTCATCTATAAGATACCAACCGGGATAGTAAGTAGCGTTATATGAGTGTAATAATTGTCTGTCTGATTTGTCTAAATTGGATAAGTTAACTTTAAAATCTTGGTCCCCGTTATCGATACCAATTTCCGTACTTTGATTTCTGTTTCTGTTGAAGGCACTTTTTAATTCCTCACTGAAATAGAATTGATGTTTTTCATTTGTATTGAGATTAGGATTTGGTAATGTGTTATCGATATCACCGATCGAGGTATATCCTTCACCATATAATCCACAAATTGGCTCTCCAGAATATATTAGAAAACTCCAAATATTTGTAAGGTGCCAATCAAGCAATGGTTGCACCCTATAGAAATTGGGCCAACCTTCATCTGTCATGTCAATTAATGATAAATTCTCACTATACGGGTCGGAATGTCTTACGCCAACTACAATGGCTTCAATCTCAGATTTGTCATCTAAATAATCTTGAAACAAATCTGCCATATTTTTCTTCGAGGATACTGAATTTTTTGCATTAGAAAAGTCATACATATCCAAATGATACCTATCCACAGTGTCCTTGATAAAATGTTCCATCGTCAGAAAATTGACATCATTGGAAATTAAAACGGATGAAACACTAGAAATTGGGAACTGCATATATTCCATCCCATATTGTGATTGTTGTGCAAATGTATAAAAATATTCCCATAGACAACTCAAATACAATATCAATAACACTTGACAGTCTTTGCCACCATTATAAGAAAACGCTATTTTACTACCAAAGGGATTCCAGTTTGTAAAAACAGTATTTAATATATCTCTTCTACTATTTTGCAATGTAAGTTGAGTCTCTTGAATGATTGAATTACTATTGTTAAGGCTTAAGTAAGATTCCGTTATGTTGTAGCACAGTTGTGACACTTTTTCTAGGCTTATCATTTTTAAATGCCATTTAATTCGTGCCACAACTATAGCAGGAAACTAATTCTTATATATCGTAAAAGTATATCAGTACTTCAAATGTTTCAATAACAATCAATATATTTTATATACACACATTACAAATCAATTGAACTCTAACCTTTATCCCATTTCATCTCATCTGTCTCTTTATTCTCATCAAGATTCTTTTTTTCAAATTCCATTATATAATACAGAGCCTTAAATTTTTCATGTAAGGCTAACCTCAACAAGAGGTGATTGATTAATAGTTGAATGTTTTAACAAGTTTGCTTATTCTATCATCTGTTTATTAATAGCAGTAATATATTGATACATTGTTACATATGTATACCAGTATTAGTTATATACATTTACTGGTCATACTTGGGTACTTGATACAGATGCTAAAATCCTTCTAGTGATCTGGTGGCCTTCTTCAGTCTTTCTAAACCTTGCTCATATTTAGTTGGATCAAGAACCATATCGGCTGTCAATCTTGACAATGCATCGATTAAATGTTGTAACGATTGTTTCTCCTGTTCTTTCATACCTAGATCCATGAATTCATTTCCTAAGCAGTTCTGTTTCGAAGCATCAACTAATAGTTGCAATGTTTTGATATTGAAACCCGATACACTAGGTTCCTTGACGTTATTTCCAAAAGAGTTTTTTGAACTTGTATTTGTACTATCTTGATTACCAATGATCTTACTTTGAGGAGTAGACTGTATATTTTTATCATCAGGATAAGCTTCATCTACTATATCTTCATAATCATCATCATTATCGTTTTGATCAACATAATTATCAGTGTTATTATCGGCACGAGTAATTGTTATATCATGGGAAAGTTCTGGAGTCTCACTATGTAGTCGCTCAGTCGATGATGCTTGAAAATTGTTTGCATATGGAGACTTTGGTAAAGGTCTCTCGAGGTACGATTCATCAATTATGCTATTTGGAAGATCATCGTGTTTGTTATGATTAGTAAGACTTGTTGCCGAATAAAACACATCCACTGTGCTTGAATTCTTACTCTCAGGTATTATTGGAACATGCAGGTTGCTTGGTGAGTCTATTTTAGTCATATCATCCAATTCATTTTTGAGCTGATTTTCAATTTCTTCTAAATTATGTTCTAATAATATTCTGGACATTGGTCTATTTTTATTTCTTCGAGGAACCTCTATATTTACTGAATTATCAGATAATTCAGTCTTATTTAATGGTTTCTCAATCTCAACTTCGTGTTCTTTTTCTATGTTATAATAGGCAGATGAACCACTTTCACTAGCCATATTTCCAGATGCAATGGAAGACATATCTTTTTTATGACCTTGTATTTGTGTTAGTCTCAAAGATGTATTTCTTTTGATCGAATTTTTAGCTGAAATGAGATGTTTCGAATGAATATTATCTAAATTATTTTCCTGTTCATTTGCCTCGTTTTGAACAATAAAAGAGATTTCAGTACGTTCATCAATCACCCCGGAATAGTTCGAGATCAAACTGTTTCTATTATTTTGTGCATTTGAAGTCCCGATAGTAGCTGGACTGAGTGAATTCACAGTATTAGAGGTTTGTGTATTATCATATGAATTACCTGAACTATTAGAACTGTTCGAATTCTCTGTAGAAGTAGCGAGTTTGACATGCTGTATCAAATCAGAACTTTCTGATGATTCAATTGCTTTTGATGGCGCTTTGTTCGCATTAGAGGTTGTAAATGTTACTGCATCGTCGTCTTCTAACGAGTCTAACATTGCAGACAGTCTTTTAGAATTCACTGAAACTTTAGAATCATTATTGAATTTCGAAGCCAACATCTCAATAAGGATATACTCTTTTCTATCTCTAACTTATCAATTATTAACCAAACTGTTATGAAGTGCTTAGCTCTAGTTATTTAATGTTTTCAAGTCTTTTAACTATCGAAATTTTTGTTCTGTTTATATAGTTCGAAAAGGTATCGGTATCTGTGATCAAAGAAGTCTTAGAGCGATAGGATTTGTTTTTGGCTATCAGAGAAATAATTCACCTTGCTCATGTGCTAATCAATGGGAATCAAACTAGTTTGGATCATTTCAGATAAATTGAGATATCAAAATTATTTCACATTGACTTTATATTTTTTCGGTACAGGCGTTTCTCTCGGATCAAAAAATTCGAGAAGTATTCTAATTGGGAAATTGGGTAAACAATAAGACAGCCATAGCAAGGCAAGGGCATTTAATCATCGAGTCAAGATAGAAAGGTTTACATTGTTACTCATTTATGTGCTGCTGCATCATACCATTAATTAATCCTATTTGAACGTTGTTTATTTATGTCATCATTTCCCAAATCTTTTGCAATAATGTAGGAAATTTTAATTAACTGTATACTATAAGAATGAAATATATGACTACAATCACAATCAGTCGTATTTATATAGTTTTCATATAAGATGTTTGATTGAAATACTTGCATTTATTAAAAATTCTCTATTTATCCATCAAATTATTATAAGTATAGTTTATTAATTACTGCTTATATGCAAAATGCAATCGGAATTTTTTTTATTTTATTTTATCATTCAGTTCTATTTTATACACACCTCTTTCTGTAGGAATAGCCTCATAGTTCTTGTTCTTCAATTCCTTCCAATTTTTATGTGGAATATCCCATTTAAGGAGCTTTGAGATATAGGCGACGACATCGTCACAATATCCAAGCAATGAAAGGTCAAAATTTGCATGATTGACAGGATCTTTGTTAATTAGAATCTGGGGCACATGCTTTGACAACATATTTACAATCTCTGAAACTGGCGCAACTTTTAAACTCGTACCAATAGTAATTAATAAATCGCATTGTTTAATATCTTTCGAAATCTGTTCATGGAACCTTTCAGGTAAAGCTTCACCGAAAAATGTAATATCCGGTTTCATAACACCATACGATTTATCAATTGGAAGCTCATCATCGGTATCATATTTATCTGAACTATCGCTATTAGAAGCATCATCTTCATCCTCAGTTTTATCATCGTCATCATGAGGATTTAAGTTTTGTAACTTTGAGGTGTCACTATTAGATGAGTCAAAACTTGATATACTGCTTCTACTGTTAGTGGTGTTATCACTTTCGGTTCGCATAGCATCAGTCGTTGAGCTACTTGATTTTCTTGATCCTTTATGATTATGCTTAGTATTTGGGTTGGATTGCTTTGAAATTAAATAATTCCTCCTGTTTATACACTTTGGACATAATGGAATTTCTCTATTTCTAATGTTAGGAAATATTTTATTCCCAGGCATCGAATATCCACAAGTGAAACATGACGCTGAAGCAAACGAACCATGACATTGTATCATCTTGTCTGCTTCCAGACCAGCATACGATTCTAAATTATCGATATTTTGTGTGTAATTTCTCAATAACTTATTTTTATCTTGCAGTAATTTCAAAAAACTATGCAAGGGTGAATATATATTTTCAGGCGGCAGAACCATGTTAGCGATATTATAAAATACTGATGGATTTTGACGAAATATATTTAAATTGAAAACATCCTGAGGATCATCTAGACCCAGATTTTTGATCTGAGAATAAAAACCTTGGGATGATCTGAAATCTGGAATACCCAATGACGTTGAAATACCTGCCCCTGTCAAAACAATTATATTTTTTGATCTTTCCAATATGTCAACTAAACTACTAGTTGTTAAATATGTAGGGATTCTAAAATCCGAGTGTAGTACTCTTGTGACAACCATTTGGAAGTCCTTAAATATTCTCATTATTTGCTTCTGATCTAATGGATCATCGAAATTATTATAAATAACATCATCTTGATCTTCGGCTGTTAATTGTAACGATTGGACATCTGTGCAATCGTAAATGCGGCTCAATAAGTCCAGATCCCTTATTTCATACCCCATCAATTTAATTAACCCGTATATATGCAGTGATGTAACATGTTCTGGTAAATATAGATTTAGAAACGAATATAATCCATTCTGCTTCAAGTAAAATTTAGCATACAATGATTCTTCTTTATTATACGTAGGAAAAATAAATTTTTCATACCCATCGACCTTACCAATTGAAATTGTCCTCAATGAGGTGTCTTTGTCCTTCATTATAAAATCACGATCTACCGTTGTTTCAAAAATATCACTGTCTAACATCATAGACTCAGATCCAACGTCTCGCATATTAACATCATCATCACCATTATTTTCACAATTGCTAGTACCTCTAGTGCTAGCACCATAACTCATGATCTCAATAGTACCTTTTGAACTACTGTTATCAACAATCTTTTGTACTTCACTAGGTTCAATGTCACTATCACTATCACTGTCACTTAAACTAGAACCACTATCATCACTACGTCTTCTGTAAGCTACTTTTTTATTAAGTTCACACTCTATAAAACGTTTACTTTCATTAGTTATTTTTTCCAACAGAGTGAGCTTCGGTTTATCATCATTCAAATCGGCCAAACTTCCACGGCCAAATTTACTTGTCCCGTCAAATTTTTCAGTTTCTTTGGGATATTTGTTAAAAATTTGGGTTAGGTTTGAATTTAATGGTGGTATATTTTCATCATCAAGAGAAACAAGTTGCTCATTGTTGTAAGAGGAAGAAGATGATGGATGTGACTTTTCCTGTGTGTCTTGAGAGTTGACTCCATTGTTATTAATTGCATTTGGTTTGACCATGTTGTCTCAAAAATTCTTAGCCACTGCCAATTCGCCTGTAGAAGGAAGTGAAAGCCAAGAGCACACTGCAAGATCTCACCAGGAGTGTGAGCTGAGATGACCAGCCGTTGATATAATGTGCAATATTCTGCAAGTAACAAGTATATAAGAGAAAATTGTTACAATGGCAACCAATATGTCGGGAACGTCCTTGTCTTATTCTCAGTGCAGTATACCGGTCATATATAGATATCTACATATATTACAAAAAAATATGCATGCATGCAACATACTGTCTTCTTACCTAATACAGCATTGCACAAGAAGTGCCATTATCCATTTACATCCATAAATGGATCTTCACGCTCTATAAACGAAACATGCAACTTGCACATACTATCTATGTCAATAGCATTAATTCACTTGCCCTCCCTCAGAGAATTGAATGGCATAGGATTCTTCTTAGTCCCTTCATCCAATTAAAAACAGAATTCAATGGACGATTAGAGAGAACTGACTTGGTTGTTAATCCAACGGTTACAAACGATATCTTAATAGGTAAAGCGCAATCCAAGTCATTTTGCCCGCAACGCGGTATTGGTTTGAGTGCGCCGCAAGTATTTGGTGTCACCCGGACATGAAATTACGAACGTCGGTGCACTTCCCAGATCAAGCCCAGGCCACATCCCACCAAAAAATCAATTCTGTTACCGGCTGAAGGCCCCCTCTTCCCTAGTAAAACCTGATGACCGTTTGCTAAGTGGAAGGACTTGTTATCGTTAATGTGTCGCTTGGTGTGCTATGTGAGTTATATATAGTACATTTAGAAGTCACTAGTCAATGGATTGTATTGTTTCCCTTTGCTAACTGGATGATTTTGATAAGATGCCTATTTTGTATATCTGGAATTTTAAGTCCAGGAGGAAACCAGACCCTATGCTGGTTCAATCATCGAGCTCACTTCTTGTATTTATGTTGTGTTATTTATTATATATTATTATTTCCAAGCATTCAATATCCATACTGTCCATATCACCAGAAGGACAATGGCAATCAGTTTGGAGTATTTAAAGGACAGGAGCCATCCGGAATAACCTACACTGGTGTTCAGAATGCTACCTACGACTTTGTAATATTCTTCTGGTTGTATGAAATCAGGAAGTGTTAATTGTGTGCATTCTGCAGTTGTTGGTATTGATAGACTTAGAGTCACAGGCTGATGGTCTGTGAATTGTAGACAATCTGCTCGAGCTATTGAGTTATAGTTTATAATTTTAACTTTATCTGCGTTTCCATATTCTTTGAATAAAATTCTATCACACCAAGATGGAGTACGTTTATAATTATACTCATCTGGACAATCTATCTTGTATTTATAGGTTGGCGCAAAAGTGATTGTTGGTTCAATGAAACCAGAAAAGATGAACCCTGAGATAAGCTTAAATAAATTCAATTCATCATTATTTTTCAGTAGCTCTTGGATCACTACGGCATCAGTAAAATCCAATTGTGATGCATCTTTGTTTATGTTTGTCAATCTGAAATTCATATCGCCTAGCACAAATAAATGACCGTTTTTGAAATTGGTCATTCTTAATTCTCTGTCGCATGTATTCAAAATGCAGTTAATGTCATCAATTCTAGTCGATGCATTCTGCATCCCTTCATTTGCAGCCAAATGTGTATTTATAAAAGTAAATGTCTCTTTATTATTACCATGATTTTCCTTTCTGTTTGCCAAGTCAACTGAAATGGCAATACCACCTTTTAAATTACTACCCAATAGGCCTCTGCTACATTCAACAGACAAAATTGAACTTTTTTTTATAACAGTATTAGAAGCAATTACTAATAATGCTATAGCACCTAAGGAATGAGAACCAATAGATTTAAAAGTTTTCCCGTTGAATTGTTTGCTAAGGATATCAATTGTTGTGCTAGCAACTTCATCTAGGTAAGATGAAACGGTATCGTGGAAGGACCCTTCCCAAAGCGGCACGAATTCTTGGAAACCAAATACATATATATCTTGAGCATCACTAAGACCAGCTAAACATTCTTTAATAATTTTGGCAGACCAAGTTGAATTGTCAACAGGATATTTTTTCCCACAGTTAAAAGTCGTTACTGAAATTTTCCAATCATTCATTTCAACACTTATATCACCTCAAAGTACAAACCCAAACTAAACTTCTGTCCAGATGAACATACCATCTCTGATTACACATTCGATATATAGTAACAATCTAAATAGTAATCAATTTATGATGTCTCTCAAGTATTGATACGTGCCCTTTAAACATTTGGTGTTTAATTTTACCCGAAAGTTTCTTATTAGCGTGTGTGTTTCAGTAACCATAATGAATTAGAATTAAGTGTAATTAACAGTAGGTATTGTCATTATTGTATTCTATTTACAGGTTATGTTCATTATACATGTGTACATATATGAGGTTGATTACCATGTTTTTGAAATTGTACCGCTACCAAGGACCCTTTCGTTGATATAGAGGCAGCCGTACTGTCCAGCCACAATTGCTCTCTGTTTTGTATTCAATTCCAAAGTAAGTTCAACTTCATTGTTATCTAAATCCTTAAATTCGCATTCTTTTATATGAATCGGTGTTTGTAACGATCTGTATTGTAAGACTAATGTCTTATCTTTGAGAGCGTTTTTACAGAGTGCTTGTAGCGCTATTGTATCGATCCCTAGTGGTTTAAAAGGCCCAATGCTTAGTTTTTTATTATACAATGCCTCGTTATCACCATTTTTCACTATTACTAACTCATTGCTTGTTTTATTCTTTTCACTAACAAACCATGTTCCTTTGTAATTCGGATCTCCTTGTGGCATAGATATTCCCACTTTTTGGCCAATTGTGTATGACCATAGGCCTGAATGCTTACCCCAAATTTTCTTTTCATTTGTTTTAGAGTCAATTGTTACTATATTACCTTCATCAGCAGTAAGGTAATGTTTCAGGAAATTTTTGAATTTACCATGTTGTGAATTATTGACAAAACAGATACCTTGTGAATCAGGTTTGTTTGCATTCTCTAAACCACACGAAGTAGCTAACGATCTAACTTCTGGTTTTATCAAATTACCAATCGGTAATAATAATCTAGGGAAAATATTGCTTGCTACTTGTGAGAGATAATAACTTTGATCTTTTCCTTTATCATAACTTCTTAACAGGTGAGAAGCGTCACTATTTATTTCATTTAAGATTCTTGAATAATGACCAGAAACCAGCCAGTAATTATCCTTACCATACTTATTATCTAGATGTTCAACAAGACTCCCAAATTTAACAAATGTATTACAATTTATATCGGGATTAGGTGTCAAACCATTAGCATACATGTCCAACATTGGTTGGAATACGTTGTTCCAGTAGTCATTTTCGAAATTAATGAAATCTACTGGAATATTTAAATGTTCACCAACTCTACATGCATCTTTCCAGTCTTTTTCATAGCATGGTTCTTTATTGGGATCGTCTAGTGATTGGGATTGTGACCAATTTTGCATGTAAATTCCTCTTACGTTAGGATAATATTCTGAAAAGATTGCCGCTGCAACAGAGGAATCAACCCCCCCAGACATAGCTACTATAATATTGTCAAATTTAGAAGGTAGTCTTTGCACATTATAACCATTCACGACCCTCTTACTGATCAATGAACTATATTTCGAGAGCATGTGTAATATTATTTTTTATTTCTCATAAGCTTAGAAATCAGACGACTATAAATTGTTTTTTTATAAAGAATAAACCAGTACTTTTACACCTCTATATCCACACCTACAAAATGCTTTTATTTGTGCTCATTTATTAATCAATCGAGTCAATAAATGTGTGTTAAGAATGGCTATCACATTATTATTTATTGTCATTCCATTTAAATATGTATGCGAGGTCATCGCTAAATTGAAATAGCTTAAAATTGATATTTTAACAGAACTTGGTAGAATAAAAATATGAATTATTGATTTAAAGGAATAGTTAATTAGATTCTATAGTTGAGTAAAGTACACATGTAAGCTTATTGACACCTCAGAACTTAATTTTGATGAGTAATATTGAAGAAAGAAGATCCTTATTAGAGGATTTAGAGGTGATTGAAAGCTCAATCACCAAGAGATTTCAACGGAATCCTGAGTTATATTATAAATATCAAGAGGGACTGAAGAAAGTAGTCGATCCTGATATTGATTTGCCAAGCAAGACTGTGAGAAATACAAATAAAATATACAAGACTAGGAAACACAAGAGAAAGAGAAAACAAATTCTTCTTCAGCAATATGAAATTAACGAGTTTTTGGATGATTATAGAAGAAAAGAGAAACAACTGATGAAACAGAAGCTAGATATTAGTGAATTTAGAGATAAAGGGGCAGATTTTGTGAAGTTTGAAGAGCTATTGGAGTCAATTAATAATGAATATAATAATCAAAACGAAGAAACTCCAACAAATTTGAAGCTATTGGATAAAAAAGATAAATATGCCATGTTTTCTTCCTCAATTAATATAAATTCACCAAATAATATATTGTCTAAGAGGTCACAATTACTGGATTTGAATAATTACTTTTCAAAAGAGGAACAATATGGTGAAATTTTAAACTTAGAGCAGTTCTATTCTAGTTGGTTAAACGTAGTTAAGACTGCTGATTGCTCTATATTGAAATACATTCTTATGCTCAATGTATTTCTAGATAAGGATGAATTTATTTTAAATTCGCCAATGGATAGGAAAAATCTACGTTATGTTGATTTTATCAGGATTTTATCCAAGTATTTTGAATCGTACCTAGAAAAAAGGTATATATTGAACAATTGGATCAATTTTAAGACTGAATTAAAAAAAAGCTTTGAAAAATATTCAATAAAACCTATAGTAAAGGAAAAGAAAGGTTATCTTTGCATATCATGTGGGAAATGGTTTAAAAATTCTAACGTATACGATGGTCATTTAAAAGGAAAACAACACGAAAAACACTACTCTAATAGAAAAATGTTTTTATATAATGAGTACAAGTTGCATAGAATAATAAACTACTTAAAATATGAATTTGATGAATCCAAAGCATATATGGAAAGAAAACTAGCATTTACCAACACAGAAAGAAACAATGAGTTAAAATTACTAACAAAAAAATACGAGGAACCAGCATATAATAAGGATGAACCAGAAAATACAGATAAATACGAAGAGGATGACAATTCTATGAGTAATGCGGCTGAAGATCGCAACAAATCATTTAATATGCCATTGGGACCGGATGGAATGCCTATCCCATTATGGTTATACAAGTTACAAGGTCTAGATATCAAATACAACTGTGAGATCTGTGGTAATAAAGAGTACCAAGGCCGTAAAGCGTACGAGAATCATTTTTCAGAGCTAACACATACCTCCCATCTATACTTTTTAGGCATACAATATTCTAAAGCTTTCAAAGGGATTACATCCATAGCGGAAGCTAAAAGTCTATGGAGTTCCATGCATGCCAGTAATGGTAGTGCTGCTAGTTTTAGTAACCAGAACAATACCAAGCTCGCTATGACTGAAGATATCGAAGTCGAGGACTCAGAAGGTAACGTCATGTCGAAGAAGATCTACGACGAGTTGAAGAAGCAAAACTTAGTTTAGCATCCCAGATAAACATAACTAATAGAAACAAGGGTATGGACCACATTGGCTCTTTATCGATCTAGTGTCACCCAACCATGCCTGTCGTCGTCTCTGTATGGCTTTAATACATATCTGTATTTTATACTCTGTCGGTGGTTATTACCACATCACACAACACGAACATCTTTTGCACTCAGTTTTCATTAAAGGGGCCATTAAGGCGGTTTAAGCTGTAAATTGAAAAATTGGTTAAATATCAATTGAAACTTTACTAATTTAATATTGTATTATATTTACAAGATATAGATGTTTGCAATTTAATTAATTGATTTATTATTAAAGTCGTTTATATATTTAGAGTGGTCAATAAATGGCAATTGAAGTCTCGTTGAGTGCAAAGATATTGTAACTGTGTCTGGTGAGAAAGAACGAGGCAATACAGATACGGGATATAGAGCATAGATAATCTATTATAATTCATTATTTTATTTACAATGGATCCACATAGCCCAATTGTTTTAGATCAAGGTACTGGTTTTGTTAAGATTGGTCGTGCTGGTGAGAATTTCCCAGATCATACTTTCCCATCCATTGTTGGTAGACCGATCCTGAGAGCTGAAGAACGTGGGAATCTTAATATCCCTTTGAAAGATGTCATGATTGGTGAAGAAGCTAGTGCTGTTAGATCTTATCTACAAATTTCATATCCTATGGAAAATGGTATTATCAAGAACTGGACCGATATGGAGTTGTTATGGGATTATGCATTTTATGAACAGATGAAGTTACCAAGCACATCCGGTGGTAAAGTTTTACTAACCGAACCACCTTTAAATCCATTGAAGAATAGAGAGAAGATGTGTGAAGTAATGTTTGAAAAGTATGATTTTGGTGGTGTGTATGTTGCAATCCAAGCCGTGTTAGCTTTATACGCACAAGGTTTGTCTTCGGGTGTTGTGATAGACTCCGGTGACGGTGTTACACATATTGTCCCAGTTTATGAGTCTGTCGTGTTAAATCATCTAACTAGACGATTAGACGTTGCTGGTAGAGATGTTACAAGACATTTGATTGACTTGTTGTCTCGTCGTGGTTATGCATTCAATAGAACTGCTGATTTTGAAACAGTTCGTCAAATTAAAGAAAAGCTGTGTTATGTTTCTTATGATTTGGAATTAGATACTAAATTAGCAAGAGAAACAACAACTTTAGTCGAAAACTACGAGTTACCAGATGGTAGAGTCATTAAAGTTGGTCAAGAAAGATTTGAAGCCGCAGAATGTTTGTTCCAACCTAATCTTGTAGATGTTGAAAGTGCAGGTGTCGGTGAACTCTTATTTAATACAATTCAATCAGCTGATATCGATGTTAGAAGCTCATTGTACAAAGCCATTGTTTTATCTGGTGGTTCTAGTATGTATCCAGGTCTTCCTTCCAGAATAGAAAAAGAATTAAAGCAGTTATGGTACACTAGAGTATTAAACAATGACCCTGCAAGACTAGATAAATTTAAGGTCAGAATCGAAGATCCTCCAAGAAGAAAACATATGGTGTTTATCGGTGGTGCAGTTTTAGCTAGCATCATGGCTGATAAAGACCACATGTGGTTATCTAAACAAGAATGGGCTGAATCCGGTCCTGCTGCTATGGCTAAATTTGGTCCAAGATAATCCTCATTGATGAGCAACGGTAAAATCAAAAATAATTAAAACAATAATGTATAAATAGAATATATCTACATGTATAATCCATACATACGTATGCATATACTTCAATAAAAATTACAGAATATCATAAATATTGACGCAATGTATTATACTTATCTTGTCTTCTAAAACGGTACATCTAATGATCACTATTTATGATGCTATGTGTATGTTTTGACCCATGTTCTTATTTATAGGTATTATGCTATTCTGAATTACATAATTAAACAATTTTTCTTTTTCTTTGTTACATCGCCATAGTTTGAGCTCTTTGATATAGGCTTCTTTGAAAATGATGTAGTATTAAATTTACTTTTACTGTTTACTGGTATATTTGTAGTAGATGATTGCTTTCTTGGGGAATTATTCCCAATGTCATTCGTAAAATAATTTTGACTACTAGTGCTATTATTTGAAGTAAGAGTATCAACAGGTATTGATCTACTTGGGTTCATTTTTACTGGTGAAGATGTATATGTGTCCTGGTTCATTTCCATTGGTGTGCTTAACGAACCAACAATTTCATCAACAGATGCAGTAAATTTGTCCTCATCTGAATCTAAATTGTTAAAAAGTTCTTTTGTGGTGGATTTAAATAGATTTACTGTGTTAGTGCTCCTTGATCTCTCATGATGAGGTCTTTCATTCAAACTAACATCTTGTGCAGAGGAGGTAGATTGATCTCTTGATTCCAGTTTTCTTTTTGCTCTTGGATCATTGTTTTTTGCTGCCACCTCATACCATTTCCACGCATTATTTATATCCTTTTCACATCCTTTCCCCTTTTCTAAAAAGTATCCTAATGTAAATTGTGCTTTGGGGTAGCCACAATTGGCAGCTTTATAGGCCCATTCATATGCTTCTGATTCATCCTTAGCAAATGCAGGTTCCGCACCTAATATGTACCATGCACAAAGTCCCATCATACCAATTGGATTGCCATTCATTGCTGCCTGGGTATAATAATGAACAGATAGTGAAACGTCTTGTTTTATAGACGAATTCCCAGTTTCGTACAATTGCCCCAGTAGCACGGCTGATGTTGTATGGCCCAATGACGCAGCCTGGATGTATAGTTCAACGGCATATTTTTCATCAGGTATGATCAAATCTAAAAAACCTCTTTGATAAATCTTTGCCAATTCATATGGAGCAGCGGCTGTAAGTTTATTAGCTCTGGCGGCAGCTCTGGATAACCATTTGATACCGTTTTGTTTTGTAGTGATATCATCAGAAATACCCATTCTTCCATAAAATGAATATAAACCTAACTTAAACATAGATGATTGATGGTTTCTTGTCGCTGCAAATTTCAAGAAATCAATTGACTTTTTTGAATCCCTTGTTGTACCCAGCCCATTTTCTAAACAATAGGAGGCTCTATATGCACTTTCAACATGGCCATGCTTTGCAGCTGCACGGAATTGATTAAATGATTCTTTATTATCTACTTTCCCAAAAGCACCTGATGCATAAGCATCACCTAATAAATATTGAGCGTCAACGTAACCTTTCGAGGCCAGCTTTTTTAAATAGTGATGCGATTCTTTTAAAAATTGCTTTCTCAATTCCATACAGTCTATTCCATCCTCAGCATTGAATTGTAAATTCATTCCATTGTTTGAGATAGCACCATCTGAAGATTTCATTGATAATGCAGTTTGTAACATATATTGTGCAAATTCAAATAAAGCTATTGGATCTTTAGATTTTTTCAAATTTTGTCTATACATTTCAATAGTCTCTAGTCTTGGAGTTAATGCAGAGGGGTTTTCATCTAACTGCTGTTGTAATATTTCATGTGATGCACTTGCTATAAATTCATTTGTAGCTGTGAATTCTGAATCTGAATCCTCATCCTTACGGTACAAATGTGATAAGTCCATGGATTTTGTTCTTTTCCTGTCGTGCCTGTTAGAGACAGAAGGCTTTTTAAAATTTAGTTCTGAAGTGACTGCTGAGGAAGCAATATCTCCATTGCTCGTAGCGTTGACGTCTATATCCGTATTTGAACGAACAGATAAGCTATTGTCATCGCTGAAATTATCTTTGTACAAGGAATAATTGCTATCATTAATAGATGAGTCCTGGTAATTTTTCAAATCAACGTATTCATTAGTATCGTCCTTGTGTGCCATTGCTATCTTCTTGAATGGATGTATTTTGTGGTCATCTTTCAATATAGAATTTGTAGCGCCATTGAAATTCATTGGAGGAAAGGTCACCTCACTGCCGGGAATCTTGGAGTTGAACTAATAGGCCAAATCACACTAACTCAGTACAGAAGATGTCTAACTTATACTCGATCATTCCAAAAGGTAGACAAGTTGTAGATACTCAGTTAACGTACTATGTATATGTTAATCTCAAATTATTTAAGTCTCGAAATGTTACTTGTGACTTAATGCGAGCGAAATTTGCACGTTTCGTGCCTTCATCAGTACAGAGATGAAGATGCATCGGTGTATTTTAAGATGTTACCAAGTGAGATGCTCCTGGTGTACGTGCCTATATATATAACGTTCTAGAATAATACGGTCAATATGCTCCTTCCAATTGCTATGCATGTGTGTTTCTATTACAATTACAGATGCGTTGCGTATATAGCTAATATCGTAATTATTTACATGGTAAGATATGAGATATGGGGTGTGTCTCTCTATTTTATGAGATCTGATTCAGATATGTTGTGTTTCTCCATGATTTTCTTCAATATCATGTCTTCTCCAAACTCTGCTGCTTCTAACTGCTTCCATTTCTCCTCAACTTTTTTACGTTTTTCCTTCTTCTCTTGTATGGTGCTGACAACAGCTTGTCTTTTGGCTTCTTTCAAACATTCAGTCAGGGCATCTTTCTCATTGTTACAGACACCGAACACTCTTTTGTAGAATCCTTTCTGGTGGCACTTATCTAGAGCCTCTATGAAATCCAAACATGCTATAATTCGATCCAGTTAGTAAAACACAATAATTACCGAAACAGAAGCTGAACAATGCCTATCATTCAACTAACAATAAAACATACAATGAAATTTTTTTTGTTCTAATTGTGGATGCATCTTGTCTTGAGGATATATTGTCTTCGAGCAACGACAATTGTAGATAACAAATCTTCCTTTTAAAGTGGTCTTCTCTATCCTTATATATGGGTGATTTTTTCACTTTTAGGATTTATAGCCCCCTCCCCGGTGATATAAAAAATGAACAGACTGAAACAGTGGAGACGACCAGTCAAGTGACAAGTACTTAAATATGGCTAGCGGGACCAGTTGGTAAGTAGATGAAACATTGAACTAGCAGCGACATCTTATAACCATGGCACTTTCCAATTGCAGTATTGATGAGTTTGGTGCGCGATATCGGGAGAGAAGAAGATACCAGATGATGAAGTTTTTTGGCTTCTCTATAATGACTCTGCTGCTCTGCAGGGTTAGTATCAACAAGGTTAAAGCCAGTGTAGTTAAGCCAAGTTACTTTGAGTTGAATTACTCGACAGTGGCTGGACCGGGGGACCTGAGGAAGAATCTCTTGAGTTCCATGCTGTTAGCGTCGGGAATTACAGTTGGTGTGTTTGGGATGCTTGTGAATGGGAGCTGTTGGACGTGGGATATTTCGAACTTAACAGAGTTTCGCAAATACAAAGGTATAGCCAGCTCGTTGGAGGACAATGGGACGAGCCCCATCAAGAGGTTTACCAACCTGCCTTTAGTCAACGAGGAGATGCAAGAGGTGTATGATGCTGTGGACCGCGCTCTACAGAAGCTCTGAGGCCAGCTGAAGCAACGTGTATATATTTAGATACTGGTACATAATTGTAGGCAATGCATTGTTACATATTTATTGTTACGCGAACAGCTATAAATGTTATTTGACGTTGGGAGATCAGTACAGCTTCAAGTCGCCGGTGATGAGGTCCAGCACCTGTTTTGGAGCAGGACCTAGACCTAAGACTGTGGCACTGCCGGCCTCGATCTGTGTTCTGCCTGCATCGTGGATGACGCAGGCATTGACGCCCAGGGAGATGGCCTTTGCGAACAGTTCGTCCATGAGCTCCTTGTCTGGACACTTGAGGGTGATCTTTGCCTGTCCATTACGCAGCCAACGGTCTGTCATGACTGGGTTGTATGATATTTTCTCTGAATTTACGGCGATGTTCCTGAAGCATTGGAGGGCGGCGTGGCAGCACTGGGCGGCGATCTTGCCCTTGGTCATCTGGAGGTCCTGGCGAATGACCAACGCCAGCCTGACCTCGCCGGGCACGTCGTTGAGCTGCAGCGACTCGATCTCGTAGTCCGACTCAGTTTCTGTTTCGAACTCGGACTCGCTGGAGGACTGGGCCAGAACAGGTGCCTTAGGCACCTGTTCTGTGGTATTCGCAGGCGTCCTGGCGGGTGGCCTGGCGGGTGGCCTGGCGTGGGAGCGTGTGTTGCCCTTCGAGAGCATAGAGCCGATGAGGACGCCGGTGGCCAGCGACACTGCGGCGGTGGACAAGACAAGCAGACTTTGTTTCGACATGGAAGGGGGGGGCGTTGCGTGCGATGGAGGAGATTCACAGGTCACGGTGACCCCCCAACCGAGACGCCCAGATATACAGACAGCCATGACCACCTCCATCTTTTCAGCACCTGGGGGTGGCCAGGTGGGGCGCGCCTCCACCCGCTGCAACCGACAGAAACACATCCGGAACATTACCCGGCTGTCTTGTATGTTACCCGCACTAGCACCCTGTTACCCGCCCGTATCTGTGCCATCACTCCCGACGGGCTCGCGGGCTGCCGCCCTGTCACCCGCACCGCTGCTCTGCACATTATCAGATTGACCACCGTCTTTCATATCTGGAGGCAAAATGGCAATGAAATATTATCACCACTCTCTCCCATGGCACACCGGTTGGAAAATATGCATTGCAGTCTTGGACGGTGGGAAGGTGGGGAAACCCTCTCTGTTAGATCTCGGTCTACCGCATGGGCCTATATGGTTACACACACATGTATATATATATATGAGCGTGCTTGCTTGTGAATGGCCACTTAATTGACCTCTCAGAAGAGCACAGATCTGCTTTCTCTTAAAATGGGTCAAATACTTTCGAATCCAGTCACTGAGAAAAATGAAGCCCAGAACGGTGATGTTTTAACGTCGTATGGGTTCTCAGATATGCAAGGTTGGAGAATGTCTATGGAAGATTCTCACATTGCAGACTTGAATATCCTTTCGAAGCTGGGCCAAAGCCCAGCTTCTAAGGATCATATTGCATTCTACTCTATCTTCGATGGTCATGGCGGTTCCAATGTATCAAAGTTTTGTGGTGAAAAAGTTGTGAGTATCCTACTGGGATTGCCTTCTTTTACTGAAAATATCAATAACGACTCAAGGAAAAGTTTTAGTGACATTCTAGTCGAACTGTATTTGAACGCGGATATCGAATTGTTGAAAGATCCTGTATTGAAAAATGACCATTCCGGTTGCACAGCTACGTCGATTCTAGTTTCAGATTTGCAAAAAAAAATCTATTGTGCAAATTCAGGTGATTCCAGGACTGTCTTGTCAACTGATGCCGCCGCTAAAGCCTTATCATACGATCATAAACCAACTCTAGCTTCCGAAAGATCAAGAATTGTCGCTGCAAAAGGTTTTGTCGAAATGGACAGAGTCAATGGTAATTTGGCGTTATCGAGAGCTTTAGGTGATTTTGAATTCAAATCAAATGATGAATTGTCTGCACACGAACAAATCGTTACTTGTGTCCCGGATATCGCAGAACATAATATCGATTATGACAATGATGAATTTGTCATCTTAGCTTGTGATGGTATCTGGGATTGTTTAACCTCCCAAGAATGTGTTGATTTGGTACATTGGGGTATTAAAAATACAAAATTAAACTTACAAGAAATTTCTTCAAAAATAATTGATGTCTGTTGCGCTCCAACTACAGAGGGTACTGGTATTGGTTGTGATAACATGAGTATCACTATCGTGGCTTTGTTAAAGGATGGCGAATCCACCGAGCAATGGTTCGATAGAATAAGGAGCAAGAACCACGCCAGCCATCTCTCCTTCGGCGAAAGAAAAAGAGCTATCTTCACCTATTTCCAATTCCCACCATTCGATCCAAAGGTTGATATCAATGAGGATCCTGCTTTTGACGTCACTTTGAAGAAACCAACTGAGTCATTAGACGACCATGGCGCAGGTGACAATAAGGTTGCTCCAAACGGCAGACCACGTTTAGGCGGTCCAAACGGTCCGGTTGATTTATTCTCTTTGGAAGCTTTATTAGGCGCTAGTGGTATTCAGCTATCTCCAGTTAGCGGTGGCGAGGATGGTGATGCCAATTCCCAATTCGCTCAAGGTACTGCTTTATCTGAAATGTTGGCTTCTTTGACTAATGCCGCCTCTGCACAGGCTGCTGCCTCTGCTAATACGCATTGTGAAGGTGAAGATGAAGATGTAGAGCTTAAAGACAGCGACGATAAGAAATTTGAAGAAATTAACTAATGATTTAAAAAGCAAGCAAACAAGTTGGTGAACAATTATTTGACATTTTTCATAAGAAATTAGCTTTAGTCAAAAAACAAATATTACATACACAAATGAATACAAATAAAAAACCCAATAATTTTAAGCTATTACTGCCATTAGCAACCATAGTATCAATTAATTTTTAATACTTTAATATCGATTACATACATATCTCCATATATATATATATATATAACTTATTACATGTACATTAACTAAGAATTTATTGTTTTCAATGACCGTAAACATTACATGAAGTTTCCCATACGATTTTATTAAACTCATCGAGAGTCAAATTTTTAACATTCGAGATCACAATTGCAACTTCCTCCATAGTGCAAGGTTCGTTTCTTCCTTTGACCATTGTAACTTTTAATTCATCCTCATTAAGTTTTGGAACTTTCTCTTTCTTTACTGATTTAAAAGGTGATACATAAATAGCTGATGTTACTTTATCAGGAGCCTGTAAATACCTATAAGATGCATGCGTAGGGCGTATTGAACACCAGGGTGCGTCGGTTTCGATCAATAGTCTCTCTATTGGTACAAGTTCTGCACATTTGATGTTCTCTTCATCACGTAGGGAGGCGCCGTTCATCCCAATGAATGCATTCGATGACAATTGCAAGATTCTGTCCATATCGGATAGTGAGCCTGTGAAAGAATGCACGACGAATTTCCTAGTGGCATCGAATTTATAATGAATATCGTTATTTGTTTTAACTAATCCCTTAATGTTGAAGTAATCCGCTGTATCAATGAAACCATCTATAAATTTCGATAGAATCTGGATAAAATCATCACAACAATTCCTCATATGCAAGAACAGTGGTTTCTGAGCCAGCCCAGGAAGACAACTCAATTTCAATTGCTCTTCGAAAAAGAGCTTCTGCATATCCTTAGACGAGTAATACAGTCTATCATAGTCCATCCCGATCTCACCCACTGCCCTGAAATTCGTATCCTTCAATACCTCGGCGTACAAATTATACAACTCAGCCAACCTTGCCTTCGCTATAGAATGCAACTCGCTGTCAGCCATGATGACGCCTTCATAAAGCGACTCATTATGCGCCTCATCATGGGTTGGGTTATCCATTGTTGAGTAAGCGTCTTGTCCGAACTCATTGACAGAACATGGATGCACACCGACGGTGTAGTACAAGTTCATGGCGACCTCTGGATTTCGATACTTGTTTATCAATGCGATTGCATCCTTGGACTCCGAAACAGACGAGCCAGTTATCAATGCTGCCCCGACACCTCTCGCCTGAGCTCTCTCTAGCACACACGCCAGATCCGACTCATGTTTCGCCGAGCCGTTGTAGATGCCTTTATACATCTGGTCAGTGATGTTAAAACCAATATCGTAATATAGAGGACGAGTCATCTTAGGGATAGCAATAGCCTTGGCGAACCGTTGTATGCAAAACATTCTATACGATCACGTATCTGTTCAACGAATGCACTATATACATCTACATACACACATATATATGGGGTCATTACTAGAGATTTCACTGCCCCGGATAGGGCGATGAGCCGTTACAACACACGCTCTGCAGTGACAATAACATAACGTCTTACCTCGGAATGAAGAGAACTTGGAAACGAATGCAGATAGAACATTTCCCGACCGTTCCACACGAGCGACATCGTAAAGGTGCCTTAGCACCATTGAGAGTTCCACACCTAAACGATCCATAAGTGGTTGTAATATGCATGCGCTGGAAATGGAGCTGACCGAATGACCGACCTTATAGAAATTCAAAAGCGATGAGCTGTTATTATCTCTTTCAACAAACCCACACAAGAGAGAAGTGACCAATTATGCCTTGCTTCCTAACCGCGCAAGAACGACTACCGGATTCGACGACCTGAAACGACTCTTGGTGTCAGATGCTACCATCTTACGTTGCATCTTGGGATAGAAGGTGTCTCCTTCCTTCGTAATTGCAACTGTTGGCAGCGAAAGGAGACGACGTTGGGCATAATGGTGGATGGCGGTCGTAGCGTAACGAGGACCATGCGCTGTTTTTTGTCGCCGCGGAATCCCGACGACGACGACGGCATGAAGAGGCAGCCTGCGGTGCCACATTGTCCCTCGGCGCTGTTTCTGAGCAGCCGTCCGTCTGCTGGAACGGACCTGGCGGGCGATTTCCAGCGTGGCCGAGCGTGGCCAGCAGCCGACGCCCCCCAGCAGCAGCCTGCCAGCCCAGGTGCGCCAGGCTGGTGGGCTAGGCTGCCCGTTGGACTCGCGCGCAAGAGACACTGGTCATCGCAGGCCAGGTGGGGATCCGCCTGGCGTGTATCGCGCGCATTTCCTCACAATGGTCCATGCTCAAAGGCGATGATCATCCGCATTGTGGCCAGAATCACCGCGCTGACGACCTGTCCCGCGTGAGGAAAGCGATGAGTTGCAAACACTGGAGCCGCAGCCAGATAGAAATCGTCGATGAGCCTGTTTTTGTATTCTTATATATACAACAGTCTGTGGCCATTACATATATAAAAACCACCTACACCGTCTATACGGACCGCCACATCGCCGACAAGCATAACTTTAAACTGGTTTGCACAGCTGCTATACATTTCAGTCGAGTTACTTTGTGTCACGTCACTTCCGTTACAGACAACAACTATACACACAGTGCACCTCGTCATGGGTCTACCAAAAGCAACCACCGTCTCCAACATGAGCCATCACGGTTCGTTGTCGCTGATGAGTAACCATCCGCATCCTACCGTGCACGCAATGCACCAAGGTGCCGTCCTGGGCCCAGCTCAGCAGGCAAGTGCTGACACTGCAAGTTCCAAAAAGAAACCCAAGCCCAGAAAAGAAGCTGCTGAAGAGGCAGAAAATGCAGACAGCAAAAACCCTTCCTCGTGGGACCCTCAAGATGACATCTTGTTGCGACACTTAAAAGAGGTCAAGAAGATGGGTTGGAAGGACATTTCGCAGTACTTCCAGAACAGAACCCCAAACGCCTGCCAGTTTAGGTGGAGGAGATTGAAATCCGGAAACCTGAAGTCAAATAAGACCGCCATTTTGAATATCAACGAGTACAACATAGATATCTCAAGTATCCCTGTCAGCCAGACAGAGAAGAGCAGTGCTAAGGAAACAAAAGAAAAACTAACCTGTAAACCTGCTCAACAGGCTAGAACCACCAAGTCACCAAAGAATATGCAACCAGGAACACATTTCGATAACGTTTCTCCAGCCATAGAGATTTCCCCTAGTAGTAACAATGTAACAGAGAACCATGGCATTTCTCCAATGTATCACAATACTCTACCACAACAACAGAATCATTTCACCCACACTAACACAACAGCACAAAATTTAAATTTCGATAATATAAATGGCACAGCTACTAAATTTGCCAAACCTAGGTCTATGTCCCACACAGCAACAAGGCCAAGTAATTTTGCTCAACAACACGCTTATTCAACTACAACAGTTAATGGCCATCATGCATATCAATCAAACACTACAGCAGCTTCAACTGAACTGTCACCAGATGAAGAAAAAGTAGGATTTGTTCCGAAAGTTTTTGTAAGATCAAGACGTAGCTCCTTTGCCCATCCAACTAACAATCTAATAGGCCAAAACATGCTGTCACCACCAACTATTTTGAATAACACCTCAGTTACTCTTTCAACGGTGATGAACTTGGCATTAAACGGCTCCAAATCCAGAAAAAACTCCTTTTCCACCAGATCAAGAAGATCTTCTTTCAATATCTCGAGCACGACTACATCTAGAAGACCATCCCTGGTCATGGCTCCAAATTCAGCAACAGTTGCATTTGGTCCATCTGGGGTTGTTTCGCCAAACAGCAATACGGTTCTTTCTACACCTACCAGTAGGAGAACTTCGATCGCAGTTCCATATCATCGTCAACCAAGCAGTGGGGCCCTTGGTTCAGTAAATGGAAATTTCATGGACTTACCACAACACTTAAAAAGGTCACAGAATTCATCTCAACCGAGTCCTCCAGCCTTGTCAATCAGAGGCTCTTTTTCATCGAATACCCCAGATTGGAACGCTGAAAACGATAAATTGTTGATTGAAGCCGTCTCAAAACATTTATCATTTTCAGATATTTCTAATTTATTACCAAATAAGAGTATACAAGAAATTAAATGGAGAATGAACGTCCTATCGAGCGAGAATACTCCTTCAAGTAGCGCAGGCAGCCCATATAATCCATCAGACTCCCCAAAGAAATCATTGGAACAAACAGATGATTCTAGCACTACACCTATAGACCACAATACATTTGGAGAAGATGATGATGAAGGTGAAAGTGCTATTAATGACAGTGATTCTCCAGATTATCATATGTTACAAAGAGAAACATCTGCTTCTTCCAAAGAAGTATCCCCAAATTCTGTATATTCTAGCTCCTCAGTCAATGCCAACAAACTATCAGGTAGTATAAATGACGTAAGATCTGTCTCTATTAATGCATCATCGATAAGCTCATTGCCACCAAATTCTGTGAATTCACAGATTCCATCTAATATTAAACAATTACCGAATATCAACAATATAGTACAGGATATGGTGTGATAGTGAATATCCAGAAGTAAACTCATATCCGTCTAACGGTATAGGTTTTTCAATTAAATGTACCATCTGTAAATATAATACTTAGAATCCACCAGCTAGTAGAGAATTTTTTTTAAGCATTTCTACAAAATATGATGCATATACAAGATATAATAAAATAACAAACACTGCTTTATATATTGATAAAAAATAAACCAAATAGCATTATTGTATAAATAGTAAAGGTAGCATTAAAGTAATTCATTAACTCATTTCCACATGAATAAGATACGTAAGTTTCTACAATTATTTTTGTAGCTTAATAACCTTTAAAATACTGTTATGTATGGTAAAAGCTAATTATTATAGAAACTAGTGTCTGTGTAATACATGAAATCATAAAATATCGTAAGTCATTAAGTAAAAAAAAGAATATATTGATTCTTCGATAAAAACTTTTATCACCAAATCTTTTTGGTGATAGCAGCATTTGACAAGCTGGTGAAACTATTTTTCTTGGAAGTTAGGTCTAGTCCACTCAAAGATTTGTCGAGACTAACTTTAAGCTGATCGCTGAATGTACTAATGGATGGACAGTGGTTATTTCCCACCATATTCGAATCGCTGTTTATTGAAAGTCTTCTAAAATCGTATTGATTATCAATCTGCAAGGAATTTGAAATGTTTTCATTTCCTGTCATCGACCGATAGTTACTCCATGGTGGGGCATTTGTATTTGATTGGGACACGTTTAGGTTTCTTAATAGTGGGTTATTTTTATTTTGACTAGGTAAATAACTTGGACCATTGAGTAATCTTGGCGAATCCAAAGTTGCCATGTATAGTGATTGATCAGGAGAATAACTTTGGTCATTACTTTGTATGGATGTTGGAGATGTGTTGTATTGTTCCTTAGTTATGCCATTTGTATGTGTAGAAGCCAGAAATTGACCGAATGACGAAAGCTGTTTTTGTGCGGGAGGAACATTGTTAGGAACGTAACTATGTTGTTTTCTTATGACAATGAAAGAATTATCGATAATTTCTACAAGTCCTAAAAATATTCTCAAAGAGGTTAGAATATTTCTGTGATTGGGAGACAACGAAATAGGGTATGCTAATTCGTCGTAATTGTCGTTTTCCCTGAATATCAATAATTGCGCAAATAACTCTAACGACTCTGAGTCATTAAAATCGACTGAGGTGGGAATTTGCATATTTGGATTGACTATACATGATGGTGAGCAAAAAGCTGGGGCATAATACCTTTCCTGCACAGGGGTTGAGATCGCGGCCGTTGTATAATTGTTGTTCTTGTAATATATTTGGGTATAGTGATCGTTCTCGAATGACGGTTGTTGATGATGCTTATTGAAATTTTGTTTTCTCAATTTCTCCTCCTTCTCGACTCTCTCCTTTTCTGATTGCGGTAGCATTTTCTTCATCTCTACTCTCAATTTCCTGCCACCGATTTCTTGTGAATTCAACTCTTTTACAATTCTTTTTGTCTCCTCTACAGTGTTGAAGTTGGCAAACGCCAAGCCTCTGAAGATTCCGTTATCGAAATGATAATTGAACGCATAAGGCAATGGTAATTGCAGAGAATTGATGAACTCCAACAGTTCTTCCTTCTTAATGGTGAATGGTATGTTTTTAATCACGATTGCATTTTTGATAATTTCCTGTTCGTTTGATGCACAGGGGTCTAGACTATTGGCACAGACCTCTGATTCAGATTCTGTCATGTTTGCGAAGTCACCTTTTTTAGGAGGCATGGAGATCGAGATCACAATGCACAAGCAATAACAAGAAACTACAGAGACGTACTTATATATATATATGCAATTATGTATTTTTCGGAAGTGGCGTGAATTAGAAAGTTTAATTGAAACAATTTTCACTTAGCTTTGTAGATGAGGTCGACAAACAGAATGTTTCGACCTGGTGTGCAATCGAATCATCTGGATCTGAGATATTTACAAACCTGAAGAGGAATATGAACGAATCGGATCAAAAGTAATAAAAATCTGCAAAACATATAGAGATGCTCGAAACGGTATATACACAAATAGCATATAACGAATCAGAATATTCACACCATCCCAGTGTTCCCGCCCTCCCAGTTCTCAGAGTTCCTTAATCCGCCATGGAGCATGTCCTGGAAGTACCATAACGAACTCCATTGACAATTAAACTTTAAGGTTAAAAGATGGATGGGTGTCAACATCAATAAAATACACAAACATTTACAACTAATCAGATTCTCCTCCAGATACCCTCGAGATATTTTCGAGATTGTTTCGAGATGTGTTCGAGATGCTGGCAACATTTGTGACCCTTGCTATACTTTGTATCCATGGTACCTCTCTCTGTTATATTAGAAAACCAATTTCATTTCGAAAAAGTTTTGGATCACGGGGGACAGCAGAGCCGCCGCTGCAGAGCCAACCCTTTTTCCCGCGGACCGGAAATTGGCACCCCACAAACCCCTTAAGTATGGGGAGAAGTGAGGGGGCGGGGGTGTCAGGCGACTCGGGTTTCCGCGGCCTCTGCGGTCGGTGCCAACGCGAATCGAGGGGCGGGGGCCGATGGCCGAGCCGGTCAGCTCGGAGTTGTGTCGGCCATGGTTTTAGTGGCACGTGATACTGTCGGTGCCGGTGGCGGTTGCCCCGGGTGACTGGTCGGCGGTGTAAAGGATATGTATATGCTTCGGTATTCATTATTTATATATATAAGTGATATAGTGATACAGTGCTATGCTGCTATGCTGGCGCGTCGTTAGGTGGGCGTGGATCACTGTTTCTTCTTTAGTTTTCTCTTTGCAAAGTCCAGCACTTGCGAATTACCTTCTTTCGAGACAAAGAATTTACGTTTTCTATCGTTCTTCCATAACAGTACGCCGATGTCCTTGGCATAGTTGTATAGCATGTTGTATTCTTGGTTGTTGTCGAAGTCCGAGTACAGCGAGCCGTCGTAGCTCAGTATTCTGTCCAATTCCAGTTGCCATAGCTTGATTTGATCCACTACGGTGGGGGGAAGGATTTGGAGTTGGTCTTTTGTGTTTGGGTCCAGTTCCAGCTTCTTCTTCAACGTCGTCTCTGCTAATCTACGCATCTGTGGGTGCGCGTGCGATTGCAAGTACGCGATGATCTGGTCCGCCGTCACCCCGTTGGCAAGCGCGTTTCTGATGGACTCACGGGTAATTTGGCCGGTGACCATGTTGGAAAACCTCGTGCGCAAGTGCACAAACAAGCTCAAGATCGCAATCTGCAGAGGTGAGTTTGAGTACGAGTACAGTTTGAAGTTTGTCTCCACCACCAGTGCGCCGACTTCGACGCTTTGGTTCCCCACTAGGTCGTCGGTGTCGGTTCCGAGGTTTTGCGAGTCGTTGTTGTTGGCTTCCTTCGTCTGCGATAACAGACTGTCGATGGCACCGGAGGCACTCCGCACAGTACTGGAGTCCGAGGTCAGTTGTGTGGCTAAGGTTGTTGGATAAAATACAGTAGCATTGGAGGTCTTTTGGAAAATTAAACCGTAATCTCTCATGTCTTTCAGCATCTTCTTCTGTGTGTCACTCAATCCTTCAACACTGTACGCTTTCCCAAACTCTAAAGAACCTAGCATGAATATGAAATTTAGAATATCAACGGGGTTCATATGCAACGCCTCTGCAATTTTTAGGTATTGCAATAGCAACGTCCAGATTTGCGAGTTGACATCTTGCAGAAGAAATTGGAACCCATCATTCGTGATCTTAAATTCACCGCTACTCTCTAATTCTTCCATCAGTTTACTATGTTTCAATAGATTTAATACATTATCGGATGGCATCTTGATCAATGGCGTACCCACCATGAAATGCAAAATTGTTTCCCATTTATCTTTAGCGTACTCCAACAGCACACTAGAATCTACCAGATCGTCTATCTTGTCAATAATATTACCGAACGAATTGTTCACTTCACCTCCAGTCAATGCATTTCTAAAACTTGTCCTAAAAGTCGAATTCAAATTGACAAACATCGAACCTTGCTCTTTACCGGGAATCAAGATATGTAATGACTTCATAGACTTAATAGCATCCTGGAATTGCAATTTACCATTAGAGTTCACCCACCTGTCCAAATCACGAATCGATATTTCATTGTCATTGAATACCATCGACATAATGAAAAACTTGGCCATATGCGGTAACAGTCTATAAATAGACAGACATGCCGCTGGGGATTCGTATAATTTACTTTGTACCTGTTGAGGAAGTTCTTCTAAATAATCGTTAACCGATTTTTTTGAAGTGATAGCACTCATTATCCTAATGCTATCTATTTGTGTTTTACTTCCGGTTGATTCGTAGTAAAAATTGACAAGTCAATGAATTCCTTTTTGAACTGCTAAAGCAACAAACGGTAAAACAACAATTAACAATTCGCTAGCTGCTATAAAAATCTAGTGCCAGTATTACAGTAATTTCAAATAACAGACGATCAATGCTTCTAACACGACTTAAATCGCAAAGTCAACTCTATCACGTCTACCTTATACATACTAAAATACATGTGTGTATGTCTTAATCTTCATTAATTTTAATCTGATGCCCATACAAATTTCACATCACTGAATACGAGGTATAAAAATGACCGCTTGAAATTTTAATGTAAAAAAAATTTGAATGTGTTATTATTGTAACATAGCTAAGATGCGATGAGATGAAACTTTTTGATTTGATTAGTAACTAATTGAAATCTATTCAATTTAATCTAGTTAGTATTGAATTTATATAATGATATAATGATTTAATCTTTAAAATTTTGCTATTTCCCTTTTTTAATAGTAAACTTTTCTTGCATTTGATTAACAGGATACAGTATACTAAACCAACCTTACCTGATAAGAATAACCTGAAATATTCAGTTAAAATAAATATTCTATACAATTCGTTGAAAGATAGTGAGATAATTATTTGGTAGTGATCGAAGGTAATGGTTTCTCAAAAACGTTCCCACTCTCACGACCATGAGAAGGATGATTCCTTTGATGATTTGTTGAAACCTGTCTATAAAGGTAAGAAATTGACTGATGCCATTGATACTGCTGAGGATAAATGGAATTTATTACCAGCTTTCTTGAAAGTTAAAGGTTTGGTTAAGCAACATTTAGATTCCTTTAATTACTTTGTTGATAAGGATTTGAAGAAAATCATTGAAGCAAATCAAGTCATTTTAAGTGATGTCGATCCAGAATTCTATTTAAAGTATGTTGATATTAGAATCGGTGAAAAATCAACTGGTTCTAAAGAGAAATTAGTTCCTCCACATGAATGTAGATTGAGAGATATGACTTACTCGGCTCCAATATACGTTGACATCGAGTACACAAGAGGAAGAAATATAATTATGCATAAGGATGTCGAAATTGGTAGAATGCCAATAATGTTAAGATCTAATAAGTGTATATTAAATGGTGCTGATCAAAAAGTCATGGCAAAATTAAATGAGTGTCCCTTAGATCCAGGTGGATACTTCATTGTCAACGGTACAGAAAAAGTAATTTTAGTTCAAGAACAATTATCAAAGAATCGTATTATTGTAGAAGCAGATGAAAAGAAGTCCATTGTCCAAGCTTCTGTCACTTCATCGACTCACGAAAGAAAATCTAAAACTTATGTCGTTACTAAGAACGGTAAGATTTACTTGAAGCACAATTCTATTGCCGAAGAAGTCCCAATTGCTATTATTTTGAAAGCATGTGGTATTGTCTCCGACTTAGAAATTATGCAATTGGTGTGTGGTAACGATAGCAGTTATCAAGATATCTTTGCAATTAACTTGGAAGAAGCTGTTAAATTAAACATAAGTACTCAACAGCAAGCGCTGGAGTACATAGGTTCCAAGGTGAAAACTATTAGAAGACAAAAACTATCGATACTACAAGAAGGTATTGAAGCTATAGCGACCACTGTGATTGCACATTTAACAGTAGAAGCTTTAGATTTTAGAGAAAAAGCACTATACATTGCAATGATGACGCGTAGAGTAGTAATGGCTATTGAGAATCCTAAAATGGTAGATGATAGAGATTATGTCGGTAATAAACGTTTAGAATTGGCAGGACAATTGATTTCTTTGTTATTTGAAGATTTATTCAAGAAATTCAATAGTGATTTCAAGGCAAGTATTGATAAAGTATTAAAAAAACCAAATAGAGCTATGGAATATGATGCTTTGTTATCGATTAATGTTCATTCAAATAATATAACCAGCGGTTTGAATAGAGCCATTTCAACTGGTAACTGGTCTCTAAAAAGATTTAAGATGGAAAGAGCTGGTGTCACTCATGTCTTATCTCGTCTATCTTATATTTCAGCTTTAGGTATGATGACAAGAATTTCATCTCAATTCGAAAAGTCAAGAAAGGTTTCCGGCCCAAGAGCGCTACAACCTTCCCAATTTGGTATGTTATGTACAGCTGATACTCCTGAAGGTGAAGCTTGTGGTTTGGTTAAGAACTTAGCCTTGATGACCCATATCACCACAGATGATGAAGAAGACCCAATTAAAAAATTATGTTATATGCTGGGTGTTGAAGATATTACACTTATTGATAGTGCTAGCTTACATTTAAATTATGGTGTTCATCTAAATGGTACATTAATAGGTACAACTAGATTTCCTCTAAACTTTGTGTCCCAGTTTAGACAATTAAGAAGAACTGGTAGAGTTTCTGAATTTGTTTCCATTTACACAAATTCTCATCAACAGGCTGTTCACATTGCTACTGATGGTGGTAGAATTTGTAGACCATTGATCATTGTTAGTAATGGTAAATCACATGTTAAAGCAGAACACTTAAAGGAATTATTGGAAGGTAAATTAGATTTTGATGATTTCTTAAAACTGGGTTTAGTAGAATACTTAGATGTTAACGAAGAAAACGACTGCTTTATTGCGTTGTATGAAAAGGATTTATCAAATCGTAGTACCCATTTAGAAATTGAACCATTCACTGTTTTGGGTGCAGTTGCAGGTTTAATTCCATATCCACACCATAATCAATCTCCACGTAACACATATCAATGTGCGATGGGTAAACAAGCAATTGGTGCTATCGGTTATAACCAATTTAAGAGAATTGATACATTATTGTATTTAATGATTTATCCACAGCAACCTATGGTGAAAACTAAGACCATTGAGCTAATTGATTACGACAAATTACCTGCAGGTCAAAATGCAACTGTTGCTGTTATGTCATATTCTGGTTACGATATTGAGGATGCTTTGGTATTGAATAAAGCTTCGATTGATAGAGGTTTTGGTCGTTGTGAAACCAGAAGAAAAACTACAACTGTTTTAAAAAGATATCCAAATCATACACAAGATATCATAGGTGGTATGCGTGTTGATGAAAACAACAATCCAATTTGGCAACATGAAGCGCTAGGACCAGATGGTTTGGGTGAAGTAGGTGTTAAGGTTAACAGTGGTCAAATTTATATTAATAAGTCAGTTCCTACAAATGCATCTGATAGTGTGTTAACAAGTACACAATCACAATATAAAGAAACTCCAGTTGTATATAGATCCCCCGTACCTTCACATATTGATCAGGTTATGATGTCAGTTTCTGAAAATGATCAAGCCTTGATTAAGGTACTATTGAGACAAAATAGAAGACCTGAATTAGGTGATAAATTTTCATCTAGACATGGTCAAAAGGGTGTCTGTGGTATTATCGTTAACCATGAAGATATGCCATTTAATGATGAAGGTATCTCTCCTGATATTATCATGAACCCGCATGGTTTCCCATCCCGTATGACAGTCGGTAAGATGATAGAATTAGTTTCTGGTAAAGCAGGTGTTTTAAATGGTAGTTTAGAATATGGTACCTGTTTTGGTGGTTCGAAGCTTGAAGATATGTCTCAAATATTAGTTGAGAATGGTTACAACTATTCCGGTAAAGATATGTTGTATTCGGGTGTTACAGGTGAATGTTTACAAGCTTATATTTTCTTTGGTCCAATTTATTACCAAAAATTAAAACATATGGTATTGGATAAAATGCATGCAAGAGCCAGAGGTCCAAGAGCTGTATTAACTCGTCAACCAACTGAAGGTAGATCTAGAGATGGTGGTTTAAGATTAGGTGAAATGGAAAGAGATTGTGTTATCGCTTATGGTGCCTCTCAACTATTATTAGAAAGATTAATGATAAGTTCAGATGCTTTTGAGGTTGATGTATGTCATAAATGTGGCTTAATGGGTTACAGTGGTTGGTGTACTACATGTAAGAGTGCAGAATTCATTGTTAAGATGACAATTCCGTACGCTGCTAAATTATTATTCCAAGAATTATTGGCCATGAACATTGCTCCTAGACTAAGATTAGAAGATCTCTTTAAGGAATAATTTACAAATCGATTCATATTTTTATTTTACTTACATAGCATTTCCCATAAAATATAATAAATATCATAAATAATTATTTTATTACATTCATAGAAGAATATTTCAGTATTTATTCTAAGTTAAAATGCTGTTCGTTTAGTTTTCATTTGAAGATTGGAAAACCAGGGAAAAGTCGACCTTTAATCTTTTACATAATTCTTCCATAGTAAATGATTCGTTTGAAATTGAATCTAATTTAGAATCGAGTTCAGAGAATTTTTTCTCTTTCCAACTGTTGACCTTCTCCTTTTCATGTTCAAATTTTTTAGCATATTCTGATTTAACATCTTCCGGTAACATCTGGAATTCTTCAGTTTCTATCATATTCTCATATTCCCCATCCAAATCATTCTCTAATTGGTATTCAATCTGTCTCTTCTCGGCTTCTAATTCTTTTTTCCTCAACTCCATATAACCGCCAACTCTGTCAATCTTTAAAAGTGTCGAATTCATCATATAAGACAAACCTTTCTGAGAAATATCTCTCCACTTATCGATCAAATCAAAAGTCTTTTTCTCTTCATCATATTTATCAACTATCTTTATTGCCTGTTTCAATGATGTTATATCTTTTTGCCGTCTTAAAGAGTTATTAGTAATTTCATTATACTCTAACCTTTTCTCCAGAATATTTGATGTATTCTTAGTGTTTGGTTTGCAAACTTTGGTTTTTGACAGTTTACAGGAATCTTCATGGGAAATAACCTGTGAGCACTTATCTTTCAAATTATTCTGATCCTTTATTGGGGAAGTGTTCACTAACGTGGTTTCATCCATTTTTCTTGATTATAATGCAAATATACAGTATATGCTTCAATGTTCTTTCCTATATATATATATAGATAGATAGATATGTGGAAGTATATATTTCTTGATGTACATTTAAAATCTTACACATTAATAAGGTTTATTTATAATAGTATGTCAAAAGGTTTATATATTTTAGCCGCCTATATTTTTTTCCGCCCTTTAAATATAAAATTTAAAATCTCAAAGAGACGTGTTGATGTTTTATTAATTTAAGATTTTATTAAAAGTTTGTTATTTCATAACTATATAAATGAATTAATCAGAACTTGATGTTCCTTCTTCAGATAAATCCTCAAATTCCTCTTCACCTGATGCTTCAAGTTCTAGGTCATCATCTACTTCACTGTTCTCTTTTAGATAATCGATTGCACTTTCGAACTCTTTATCAAATTTATATGAAAGTTGGGATTTGATATAAGAACCTAATGGTGTCTTCTCAACCGGTGTTTCACTTAAGAATTTTAAGACATTATTTGTATTTTGTGGGTTGTAATTAACCGTGGATCTGGCTTGATCGATAAAATCAATTTGTTGACGGATTCTTTCTATCAAATTAGATGCACCTGTTTCATATTGGTTATCTTCTGTTTTTTTTTTGAATTGTTCTAGAGCAACTATAATAGGTGTAGCTAATTCTGGGAATGCTATTTGTTTACAGAAAGGAAGTAAATATTCTAAAGTAATCTCTATACTTACTTTCCAAACAGAAAATTGATAAGATTTTGTGTTGATATCTTCTATTGGGCACTTTAAGTTGTGTTTGAAATCAAATGCTTCATTATCTGATGAAGCCCTGACTTGCTTAAAAAATAAATTTGAAAACAATACTTCATTTATGATTGGATATACAGGTATTAAAGCTCCGGATGATTCAATGATCTCTATTAATGTTCTTACAATATGGAATCTAAGAGGATAGAATTGAGGAGTCGGAATCAATCTTGTAGTTCCTAACATTGTTTGAACTAATGGTGCTAATAATTCTTTGATTGGACTATCCTTTTTTGAATCCTCAGAATTGTAGGAAGCTATTACCACACTGGACCAAAAATCTAATGACATTATAAATTGCCAATTATAAACACTCTTGTAGTTGTTGGCCTGTTCTTCCATGGAAAGTTCTTTATTTGAACTCATAGAATTTTTTAGATGCAATGCTAATTGTTTGATGTAATCAAAACCAATAGTATAACTGATTGTCTCGTCAACCAAAAATAAGTCTGTTGTGGATTTCATTTGAGCCAAAATTCTAGATAAACTGTCTTCATTTATTTTACGACAATTTGAAACAAATGATGAGTAAATAGTCTTCATAACACTCTGTAAAAGTAAAGATCTAAATTCAGTAGAAAAATCTATTAAATAATTAGCAATCAAAATGATTGTGTACTCATCATCTGAATTTCCCCATATTTCGACCATTTGTTTTATAAGTTTCTTGGAACTTTTCTTATCTCCCACAACGTAAGGTAATAGGTCGTTAATGGAAGTTAGAACCACATCAAGAGTATCTGAATCATTCAACGAAGACATTAGGTGTATTAAAGATATAATATGCACTTGGATATGTTTCGATAATGTTTCAACATTAGAACCAGTTGCTAAAGTTCTGACACCTTTTTTCAATTTGTATGCAACTAAACTTGTAATTGCTTTTGGCAAGTCCTCCAAACCTAATCTGACAATCGACTGCATAACATCATCTGAATCGATATGAAATGGATTGTTAAGTAATCTTTCTGGGGCATTTTCATACTCGACAGTATATTGGAAAGCATCAATTGTATTCTTAATAACTTTTAAATTTGGTTTATTAGTTAATTTTTCTTCCCATGTTTCGACAACAGATTCAGTTAATATACTTTTAGTTATAGAAGAGTTAGATTTCTTAATTGGCTCTTTTTCATTAATCGTTGGAACATCAGCATGAAATATTTCTTCTGTTTCATTTTGTAAATATTTTTGAACTTCTTCATCTTCGCCTAACATATCGATATCATTGGCATCAGATTCGGATTCGGATTCTGAGGCTGAGTTATTCCTTCTTTGATCAACGTTTTTAACTTTTTTACTAGTTTTTGGTAATTCAAAACCTTTGTCAAAATATTGTTCAATCTGCATGTCATTGAAAACTTCATTGTTGGCAGATTTCTTCATTTTTTGTTCTTCCTTCGTACCAGCAGCATTTTTTTTCTCCTCATCAGTTTTATTACCTCTACGACTTTGGATCCTCTTCTGTAGCTGTTTATCTTTACGTCTCTTATCAATAGCATCTTTTAAATGCTTCGATTGAAACTTCTTGGTAGCCTTAGACACTTTTTTCCCCATTTATTGCCAATTCAAATGAACTATTACAATTTCTTAACGTGATCCTACAAATAATTCACCAAAATCCCAATGGCATTTTAGGAATGGGAATCCAACAACAATAAAATGACTTTATAAAATAATAATAATCATCTCATCTGTTTTTATATAGTGGCTATCTCATCTCATCTCACCTCATCTCATCTCATCGCTTACTGAAAAATTTCACTTTTGTCGTGTCTGACGATAATTGAAAAACTGAGATGAGATAGATCTATAAGGAACTGTTGACTATGCATGATGAGTGCACTATTTATAGATAACATAAACTGAATGGGTAGTTTAATAAGAAAGTTATATTATATAATAATAGTACTTGGTTATTGTTAATCATCAGCTACATAATTTATAAGGGTGAGAGGATCAGTTTAGCTTCTAATCTTATTATTACAATTAGCGAAGAGATTATATTTTTTGTTTATTCGATTATGAGATGCTATCGGTTCCACCGACATGTTAATTTATTTGCCAAAAGATCATTCTCTAGCACAAGAATACGATTAATTGATTGTAATTCATGTGGGATAAGTTTACAAAATACTGATCCAAAATTAACAAATTATTATAGGAAGCCTGAGAAGCCCCAAGTTGGTAAACTGGAGTCCTTAGATGATATTAAATATTTGCTATTCAGTCAGGATATTCAACACTTTAAGGAGAGCGACAATGAGATTAGTAGAGATGATTTAAAAGAGGCTCAAGAAAAGCCACCCATCTGTAAAAGATGTAGTGACGCATTATATCAGAATAAGTACACTCCTAGTGACTTTCAAAGGTATCCTTTAGACAAGGTATTGAAATTAGTAAAACCTAACAGTTCAATAGCAAATGTCGTTCCGTTACATGAATTCCCATTCCATTTTAATGCAAAGCTCTTGAAAAGTGATATTGCAAATAATCTTTTAATTTTAACAAAGGGTGAGCTATCGTCTCTTAAAAGGAAACAATTATCTACCATGACCCAGGCATTCTTCATAGACTTCTTGAAGTATCATGTTAATATAATAACAAATAGGGTCGTAGGTGTATCTGCCTTGAAATCTTGGAATCTGAATAGTGCTTTGTCATTGTTCAAAAATGACACTTATTTATTAGGAAATGCCAATGTTGGGAAATCAAAGTTGATTAATTCATTATTAGATCTATGTGACGGTTACAAAGTCGATAGAGATACCAAAATTAGAGTAGAACGACAACCATCTCAAAATACAACTGTATTGGAGAATAAAAGGTTAAGAATGAAACAAGAATCCACCGGTGTATCATTTATACCCAACCTGACTAGGAATGTTCAAGCATATAAAATTAATGCGAAATATATATACGATCTTCCAGGATATACCGAAAATCTTGACGATATATATTTGGAAGACGTTATTAAGAGGGAATGGTTAGAAGGAATAAGGAATACATCAAAACTTAACTTGAAGAAACTTCAAAATCGTGCTTATGACTCTTTAAATGGTACTGAAAAAGGGCGTTGTTATACCATTGGAGGAATATTTTTCTTAGTTCCTCCCAATGGCACAATTAATCAAATAACGAGACATATTACTGGGACATCATATACATTTTCAAGCGTCGAGAAAGGTATCGATGTATTTAAGGAATGTCATGAAAATGAGTTACCAAATGCCCATAGTTTACAGCAATATTGTGCTATCACTAAAGAAACTTGTGATACTACAAAATTCAATAGACATGTTATCCCTCCATTTTTGGGGGCCATTGAAATTGTCTTTAAGGACATAGGATATATACGAGTAGTAACTACAGGACGGTATAAATTCGCAGGATTGCATGAAATATGGGTACCTAAGGGTATTGAAGTGTGTATCCGAGAACCATTAGAAGCTACTATATCATCATATTACTATAAACATATTAAGAATAATACGTTAGCATGTCCTGTAGATAGACCAATAATTAGTTCAACATACATCATGGATCATAACGAAAAGCATGTTTTAGAGAAGATGAGAGAAATGTATTTGCAGAGAACCGAAAAAGATATACAAGCTAGAAGATTATTAAAGTCTGATCCATACAAAATATTGTCCGAAGTAAACCCTGACTCTCGTAACCTTTATTGGTATTATAATTTTTAACCGTAGACTCTCTCTCTCTCTCTCTCTCGTTGGTGTTGTAGTTACATTATTTTGACCTGTAAATATGAAAATATATTGTAAATAAAATTGATATAACGTTTATAAATATATATATATATGAAATTATGTTTTTCCTTATACTCCTCCAGCTTTCTACATCCATCTTTCAACTATGGATCAATCACGACGTGATTATCATAATGGAAGCTTTAATTCGATGGCGCTTTAATCTTTAAAAAGTTTAAAACCTTTAAATATAAATTGCAAATAATTAATTAAAAGAAGTATCGACCTTTGTATTAGGAGTGGACAGGATACGTCTAAAACTGGTACATTAGCTTGCGTATTGAATATTGTTATAAGTCGTTGATATTTTATTATTTTATTATTTTATAATGTCACATCTTAACGAACAGATTTTAAAATGCCAAAATTGTCATTTACCTCTTCAAATTGATACATCGTTGCTGGATTTAAGTATTGCACAAAGAAATTTATTGATAAATAGTCATGGAAATCAATATACCTTTAAACCATCCGGATTTAAGATACCAAATGTTAGATTGCAGAGATTGAATAAAGTTAAAGATCTGAAGGATATCAAATTTAAAAACCCTTTATTTGCTGATTCATTTGTTGTATTGAAGAATGAAAACTTGCAGGACTCATTGGATGTTGGAAAATATATAGAAAGTTCTACTTCAATAGATAGTGAATCAGGTATCAAAGATACAAGGCTTTTGAATTCATTGAAAATCGGTGATGCTTCTGGTGATTACGTATCACTCTCTGCTCAAGTAAGTTCTTTAACTAAAATATTCAATATTCTATCTGAAAATAGTAATTTCGATCATCCAATTTGTCAAGAGTGTTGTAATATAATAATTGAAAAAATGCAAGGACAGTTTGATGAAGTTCTGAAGGAAAGGGATACTTACCAACAATTTATCAAACAGATTGAAGAACAAAAGGGCAACTTTCAAGAGACTTCTTTAACAGAAAAGGAGACAGAGTTTAAAACTTTATTGGATGAAAGAGAAATATTGCTGAAGCATTTGCAAGAACTAGAGAAGAAAGATGAGCAATTAGATAAAGATATTGGGCTAATTCAAGAGATGTTTGAAGGCAAAAAAGTAAAAACCGAAGAGATAATGTTGAGGAATAATAATAAAGACCTTGATAAACTTCGATTTGAGAAAGAATTAAGATCTTTAAACTGCCAATATGAGTCCTTATTACATAATCTTGATCAACTAAGAAAACTTAATGTATACAATGAAACATTTAAAATATCACATGAAGGACCATTCGGGACAATTAATGGACTGCGACTTGGTGGTTTTGACGATGTGCCAGTATCCTGGAAAGAAATTAATGCAGCATTAGGTCAAGTGATTTTGCTTTTATACACAATCTCAACGAGATTGGATTTAAAATTAGATGGTTATAAATTTCAACCATTGGGCTCATTCTCAAAAATTATGAAATTCAATAAAGAAACTGAGGATTGGTTGATTTTTGAAGCTTACAGTGATGAAAGTTTTAAAGTAGGTAAAATTTTTAGGAGAGAGTCAAATTTTGATAAAGCTATGGAATGTCTTCTTGCAACAATACGTCAATTAGTGGTAAAGCTCGCAACTTTGAAAAAAGTTGATAACAATGTAGATAATAACTCCACATCTGAACAAGATGAATTAGAGTTGCCTTATAGCATTTATGGGGATAAGATAAATAGTTTATCCGTGAAATTATATGGATCGAATCCTACATTAGAGTGGACCACGGCTATGAAGTTACTTTTAACTAATATTAAATGGTTACTAGCATATGCCTCTAGTAAGCTAAATTAATTGAAGAAATACAATTGTAAGTATTTAAATCAATAACTAGTGTATTTGTTTTCATAATATGTAGATGCCAGCATTTAACGACTTTCCCAATAGGATGGAAAATAATAGTTTAGCTTTGCAAAAATATATTTACAGACATAATGGATGGAACCGGCACTAATTATAAAAATGCTGAAATGAATCAATTTATATTTAGACTAAAATTACATGTAATAATTACAAATATAAAATCTAAAAATGATTAATAAATAGATCTTTCATCCCACTACATCAATACACCTTTAGTAGAGGGGATGTCATTTGTACCGTTAGATGAGATTGCTTCTTTTAAAGCAATGGCCAGAGCCTTGAATGCACTTTCCGATCTATGATGATCATTGAAACCTCTTAGGCAGTCTACATGAATAGTTAATCTTGAGGCTTCAGCGAAACTTTCCAAGAAATGTGGAATCATTTCTGTGGATAGATCACCTATTTTTTCTCTTTTTAAACCCAATTCAATGACAGCATAAGGTCTATTGGATAAATCTACAACTGCACGAGACAAAGCTTCATCTAAAGGAGCAAAACCTGATCCGAATCTCTTAACTCCACGTACTTGACCTAGCGCTTCTTTAAATGCTTGACCTAATGCGATACCACAGTCTTCGGTTGTGTGATGGTCATCGATGTGTAAATCACCAATACATTCAACTATTAGGGACCAACCGGAATGTTTAGCTAATGCATGGATCATATGATCTAGGAATCCTACACCTGTGTGGATATCGATGACCTGAGATGAGGTTGCTTGACTAGCAATGTTACCAGATGGTGCCTTGTCTTTCAAAATGGATTCAGGAATTTCGATAAAACCACCATTTAATGAGATAGCAATTTGGATTTTAGTTTCGTTGGTGTCACGTTTAATAAACGCCTTTCGTTCACTCATTTCAATATACACTGTAATAGTTCTCTTCTATAATATTCTTTAGTTGATGCACAAGGTAGAAAGTTTTTATGCTTAGCACTAGATATATAAGTTTCCAAAAATATACTGACAATGGCATAGGAAAAACCGTAAGTACAAACACGAATACTTGAACTCTTGGACTCTAACCTTTCATATATGTAAATATATATACATATATATTTACATGAGTTCTTACATGTTGAAGTTTCTAGATATACTCATCATCCTCACTATAAAATCCCGCGCATAGTGATACATTTTTGATTAATTACCAAAGCAAATAGAGTCAAAATGCTAAGAATTTAAAGAATTTGGTTTCGAGAAGGTTTGCAAGGTCAGCCATATTGGCTAAACAATCAAATCTGAGCTTCATCTTTAACAAGGTTAATGTTTATTTAGTGAATGGTTTTTTGCTTTATGTTTCAATAGTCCCTTCAGGATAATGTTCAATAAATATTTGAAAACTACTTTTTCGTTGATATATATATATATATATATACATAGCTACATATGATTATCTTGTGATTGTTATATTGCAGATGCTTATTTTAACATTCTGTGGATTTTTGTGTCATTTTCGACCTTGGAAATGTCATCTAATGCATTCCACCATTGGAATAAATAGCTTTCACAGATTAGTTTAAACCATGGTGTGAATTTAAGATCTGGGTTTTCGAACATATCTTTTAATTCTTGTGCAGTGACCCATTTAGTGTCTCTAACTTCGTTTGGCGATGGGTCAACAGTCAAACTCAACTTCTTGTCGATCTTGTAGAATAAAATGTAATCGATTTCATGTTCACCCCATGGCTCATTTGATGGTGCCATATAATGTATTCTATTCAAGAAATGGAATTTACCTTTCTCAATGGTTTCATTTTGAGGAATACCTAGTTCATGTTCTAATTTTCTAATTGCTGCAGTCTTAGCACCTTTAATCTTATCGTTCAAGTCGCCTTTTAAACCAATTTCATCGTCAACACATAATGGGTGAGAACAACAAGTGTTTGTCCATAAATCTGGGAATGTAATTTTTTCAGATGCACGTTGTTGTAGCAACAGTTTACCTTCATCGTTGAACAAAAACACAGAGAAGGCACGATGTAACAGACCTTTATTAATATTATCCATCAAGTGACATAACTTCTTGGTACCAGCACCAATTGCATTGTCATCCCAATCTAATACTATACAATTTTCATTCATCAATTTAATTTGTTCCTCATCATGACCAGTGAACACAGAGTCGTTGTGGGAATCAGAAGAAGATTCACTAGACTTAGAGTTAGGTCTCTTCTGCAGAGGAATCACCTCTGGAAACTGTTCTAAGACATCTTCAGCTGTCAAATCTTGTACTAACTTAGCGTATCCAGACATTTTTCTGAGTTCAATGTTTTATAGTTTATAGCCTACCAATTTGCTTAATATTTCTCAACGGGTACTCCAATGAACAACAATAATTTCGGCCAGCAGAGTGTCAAGATAAACGCATCCATCATTCTGGATTCAAAACTCCCATTTAAATATAATAATTGTCGAGCAAAACTAGCAAACTTTCTTTCTATTTCTTTTTTTGACATTTAACTTCATTATTTAATTTTTCAATTTTTAAAGAAACAGTCGTCCGATATAACGATAAAAAATTGAATAAAGCAATTACAGGGTTAAAAAGAGATCTATAATGAATGACAATGTCAGGATATAAGCAAGCTAGGTGTCTCAGTTAATTCATAGTAACATATATTTTCGTTAGGCATGGATATGCGTCTGATCGTAAATTATTCTCACAGTTTCAGTGGACCTAGACAATGTCTTGGTTAAGGATGATTTACGAGCCATGGGAGGTAAGCGGTTAAAAATATTATACCTGCCTACATGCATTGCATACATAAGTTGGACAAGCGTAGGATGCATTATTGATCTGTGACTTCTGAAGGTAACAGTTACGCTGCGTTTCCCTCCAATCACTGACAGTATGCACTGGTATTTGATTATGTCAATTGGCGGTTAATCGAGGCGTCTATCATTTGCGAGTTTACTTTATTTTAGCACGTTCAAGATAAAGAACACATGGTTTGAGTTCAGTTTGAATTGGCTTAGAGGACACTACCCCCAAACCATATAAGGCAAGTAAACATTTGCTTTATTGCTTTCGGTTCCATGTGTTGAACCCATCTTTACGTTGGGCGGTTATCAGTTCAATGGCGGCGGTAATATGTTCTCGCTAATCAACTCAAGTTCGCTTTTAACCTTTTATCGGTTATTATTCTCGAGCGTTGCATTTCTTCTTTTGCAAGAATTACTGCAGGGACGTGATCCAGGGTAAGGTGGACATTGCCTAAGGATTCTTTAGCATTTAGTGTTTACTGTTTGCTGTCAATTGTCCTTTTTCCAAATTTCAACTTTTTTCATGAATTGTACAGCTCATCGCTAATTGTGGTCAAGTTACTATGTGTATCGATATTAATGAAAAATGGTGTTTTGTTGATGTTACGGTATTTCGATTAAATGAGCTTTTAACGTAGTATTTAAGCTGAGTTCGTTTCTTTGTTGGTAGGACTTCTGGAACATCTAGCTACTGCAAGTTACTGATTAAACTAGCAATTGGGCAACCAAAAACAAATACAAGTCGATGATGTCTGAACCAACTCACCGTGTCGGCCGTCCTGATTCTGACGAAAGAGATTTAAAAATCTCACCATTGCAAAAGCAAATGGATGACATAACAAAACAATTGAAAGACATCGAGGAAGCTATTGCCGTCAAAGATTCTGAGGCAAAGGCAACAAGAAATAACAGGTCAAAAGTCGATAATAGTCAAATAACAAAATTACAGCAACAAGTTAAGAAACTGGTGAATAAGCAAACTAGTTTGAGTCAGGAAAAGGATAATCTTCAAGCTCAGATTAGGTCAATTGAAGTAGAGGTTAAAAGGAAAACTGCCGAAATCGATGAGAAACTTGCTACAATTAAGTTTAACTTTAAAACATTGGAGGAATTTGATGAAGAATTGAAAAAAATTGATCAAGAGTTTAATGCAAAAAAAATTGAAAGAACTTTAGTTGAAGAAAGAGAATTATCTTTGAAGAGAACAAGATTGATAGCAGCAAAGAAAATCCTTGCCTCCACTAAACCAAAGCAAGATGAGATATCAAATGATAAGATGAAGATCTCTGAATTAAAAAAAAAACTAGCAAATTCTTCTGAAGTTAGAGCGGTGCAGAATGAAATAGATTCAACTTTAGATAAAATAAATGATATTAAAAATGTCAATCAAGAGAAAGTATCGAATTTTTCCAATGATAAGCAAGCTTTAATCACCAAAAGAAATCTATTATACATTAAGAGGGACGAACTATATCAAAAAATTTCTGAAATAAGAAGTACATTTGATAAAGAATATAGGAAATATGAAAAACAAAATCAACAGGAATCGTACGAAAGATTTAAAGCTGTTAGTTTGAGAAAGTTAGCTAATGAGAGAGAAGAAATATTGAAAAAATTGGAAAATGCATTAACTGAAGCTTCTGTACCTGCTCTCATTGATGAGATTAATAATGTTCAGACTTGTTTACTGGCAATGGACCCAGATTATGTAAGACCAGTAAAGAATAAACTCGTTACCTATGGCAAAGATAATAGTGGTGAACATCAGTCAATGACTGTAGTAAATGAGGATTTGGTGGCTGTAGGAAGTGTCTACCAAGATGAACATTTCAGTACACCTCCATCTAAAAATAAAAAATTATTAAAGTTACAAAAACGAAATGAAGATCCAAATGCTGACAGTAAAGAAAAAATTGAGAATTCAAAATTTACATTAGAACCAACTTTGATCACTACTCTAGCCGAATTAGGAATTACTATTCCTATTAGTTCTTCTGAAGTTGCAAATACTATTGCCGAATTACATGAACGTGAAGAAGATTTAATGAAAAGAGAGGTAACAGTTACCCAACAAAGTATCAAAAAGGCAACTGATGATATTGAAAAAGCTATTCAAAATTTTGACAAGAGAAAGATAGATTTAGAGAACTTAAGCTTGCAAGATTTCATTAACAGAGAAAAGAGAAGAAACGACACCGATTCTAACAGAAGTTCTGATAGACCTCCAAACAGAAATTCAAACAGAAACTCGAATAGAAGATCTAACAGAGCCCAAAACAGAAGCTCGAATGGAAATACTAAAAATACCATCCCACTTGATTCCTCCAATTAGAGTGAATTTAATCTTGAATGTAAATAAATCTATATAGATAATTCAATTATAATAACTTTAGCAGTCTCTCTGTTTAAATGGGATATAAAGTATTTTACAATTAAAAAAATATAATTATAAAAGCTATAAAAGGAACACAATCTAAATAATGAATCTTTGGTTGACATCTATCTCATGTGATGCTGATAATTGTGGTTTTTGTGAATATTTACCAACCAATTCATTTCTCATATTATTAAGCATTGACAGATATGTCTGCTGTGGCTGGTAACTTAAAACTTTAATGAATGCATATGACATAGCACCTGTTGCATTACCATTTTCCACAGCATCTGCAGAGGTTTGATTATCCTTTGACCCAGAGATCATGATAATATCGGCAGGTGACATCTTCATTTGTTTTATTCTCTCCTTATCCTGTTCACTCATACCATTTGCACCATTACTAACGGTAGTGACTAGATTATTAATGGACGTCATTAAATTAGAACGATTACCAGAAGCATATGCCATGACAGCTTCCAAACCTGTGGAACCTACATTTTTCAAGATACTTGGCTCTTTAATGACACCTTTTGTAGAGTAAGTAAATGGTAGATCTAAAGCAGTACCAGAATGACATGAATCGAAAAGACATGTCATCTTGACACCGGCAGGCAGAGGCTTAACCATGATGGCATTCATCTCATCATCAACAATGACTCCTTGTGTCTGGAAATCAACTGGCATGATAGTTTCATCATACCCGTTATCTTCATCACCATCCAAATCCTCAGTCTGACCACCATGGCCTGAATAATGAAAGAATAAGGAGTCACCAGGCTGAGCGTCTTTGACTAACCAGTGCATGGCCCTGATCATATTTGCCCTTGTCGGCACACATACCATATTAGTTTGATCGTCTGTCAATCTGACAATATCTGCAGCGTTGTAACCGTATTGAGAGGTTAAGAAAGCATACATATTAGAGACATCATTAATACAGCCACGAAGTTGATTTTTACTACCTAAATAGTTGATACCAATAAGCAAAGCTTTTCTTCTTGGCGCACGATTTTGGTATTGGTTTGGATTCTGTTGTTGAAATTGCTGTTGAAACTGTTGTTGATTCTGTTGCTGTTGTTGGAATTGCATTTGCTGCGAGACCTGAGCGACATTATTATTGTTGCCATAAGTGTTATAATTATTGTTGCCATAAGTGTTATTATTATAGTTACCATTGTAGCCAGTGCTGTTCATGTTCATATTACCGTTATTAACGTTCATATTACTGCCTGATTGCACATACTGACTACGGTGTGGTGGTGGGTAAGCTGGTCTATTGTACCCATCATTAAAACCCTGTTGATAACTCATTTCTGCTTGTTTTACTCAGAGATTGTTTGATCGTAACACTTCCCTAAAAACAGTACCTCCTCACTATTCAAACACATAGAACGATGATCTTATTATATGGGCGATATCCTAATCTAAACGAGCAACAAGAACACCAGAATCTTCTTAGAATATTGTTCGATCTTACAATTAAAGAACGACTTTTTCTCATTTCTCTTGTAGGGTCCATCGGAATGTTGGATATGGAATTATAAACGTCAGTTGAGTAGATACATAGTCAAGAATGAGATAAGCTTCCCTATTGGAATACTGGAACTCACAATCAAGATATTTTCAAATACATACATATAAAGTTCAGCATAATATAACTCAATTGCAACAGTCACTGGTTCTATTCAAGACAAGACCTCCACATGAACAATATCTCTGGAAGACAGAGCTCAATTTTAAAAATCTTAATCATCCATCATCTTACCACTCACTTCTGGTCACTCTGCAAGTACATAACAACTCTAGCGTTCATTACAAATACAACTACAAACACATGCATTCGTTTATATACCATGCATTCATCACCTTGTGTCTTCTCGAGACATTTGAACTTTTCGACGTTTCTCCTAATACGGAAACGTTCAAAACAACTCAGCGAACAATAATAATAAACAAAAATGTGAAATGTTCAAGAGAAGTAATATAAAACATACAAGTAATTAATTGTTCATTATACTTCTTTAGTTACTAGCTGTGTTCTCAGGGTGGTTCCAAAGGAAGGGGAAGAGCATTTGTTTCTTATTGAGTGTTGGTTCTTATTTCAGATTCAATAGAGTTAAACTAGAGTTTTTGCTGCCTGTTATTCGCTATTTGGTGTCATTCCAAAAATAGCAATTAGAGAAGAAGAAGAAGAAGAACAACAACAACAACATCTGCTGTTTGCAATGTCGAGTAATAATAGTGACCCACTATATAGGTTTCATCAACAGTTTAAACAGTTTGTTCAGAATAACCCAAATGTTATCTCAGCAGCTAGGGCTGCTGCTACCATCCCTGAAAGCGCTAAAGCTGTCGTCGTGCTTTCCCCATTATCATTGCATCACACTTTCCAAAGAGACTGGGTGACTAAGTCGTATAAGAAGACTATTGTGGAAAGACCAGAGAGATTATTAGCTTCTTCCATGGGTATTGCCGCTGCTATTACTATGTATCCTGCGTTATTCACTTTAAAGACTTCGCATAATAAGAGAGGATCAATATTCAGCTCATATGTTAGACGGATCCATGGTGACAGATGGCCAAACGACTTGATTAAGTACTGTCAAGAAGCTGATAAGAAGTTGCAGAACGGTGAGATTGAAGTTCCTGATTCATGGAATTCCGGCGATATATATCTGAGTTCGGAAACAATTAAAGCTATTGAAGGATCCATTGGCGCTCTAGAGTTAGGTTTGGATTCTATATTCCACGGCCCATCTGCGGAACATATCAGCAACAGAGCCTTTGTAGCTATACGACCACCTGGTCATCATTGTCATGTTTCTACTCCGTCGGGGTTTTGTTTGTTAAATAATGCACAGATAGCAATTGAATACGCCTATGAAAAATATGGTGTATCACATGCAGTCATCTTAGATTTTGATTTACATCACGGTGATGGCACTCAAGATATATGTTGGAAAAGAGCTGGATTCAAGCCAGATGATGGTAATGTTCAAGATGATGAAGATAAAAATGAATATGATGACTTTGGTAAGAAAATGGCCGACTTTCCAAAAGTTGGCTACTTCTCAATGCATGACATAAATTCATTCCCAACCGAAAGTGGATACGCTACCAAAGATAACATCAAAAATGCTTCCACTTGTGTAATGGATGCACACGATCTCAATATTTGGAATGTTCATTTACAAACGTGGGCTACAGAGGAAGATTTTAATAAATTATACCAAACTAAATATAGAACTCTTTTCGCAAAAGCTGATGAATTTTTTAAGAATGCAAAAAACCAAATGCAAGAAATGAACAAACCATTTAAAGGTTTGGTGGTAATTAGTGCAGGTTTCGATGCTTCAGAATTTGAACAAACTTCGATGCAAAGACACTCAGTTAATGTTCCAACTAGTTTTTACACTACATTCACAAAGGATGCATTGAAATTGGCCCAACTACATTGTAATGGTAAGGTATTGTCTGTTTTAGAGGGTGGTTATTCCGACAAAGCCATTGCATCTGGTGTCTTCTCTCATTTGATTGGTTTGCAAAACCAGAACTGGATTAAGGAATGGGGTTCAGAACAAGTTATCAAGGAAATTGTCAGAGGTTGCAAACCTTCATGGACTCCATACAAGACTAAAAAATCCCGTGATGTCATTAGAATATGGGCCGAAGAAGTTATTGGTCTAGGTAGATCGATGATTAATGAATTTGAGGATGTTTTACTTGAAGGCAAACAAGCTTCACCAAATGAATTATTTGGCACTGGAGATACTCATGCCCAAAGACTCACAAGATCACAAGCTAACGAAATTAATAATGTAATAAAGAAAGTTCCGTCAGAAAAACAATCTTACCAACGCAGCGGGTATGCTGGTCACACTGAGAAATCCAGAATTGCATCTGCAAAAGCTTCATCGCATAGTGGCAGAACTTTGAACTTAAAGAAAGAAGTTCCTTTTGTTGATCAAGAAATCCCAAGCGATGACGATGATGAAGATTATCAATACGATGAAGAATTAAACAAAACCTTTAATCGTACCGTCGAAGATATCACCATTGATGATATCTCAAGACATCTTGAAACATTAGAAATAATACAGTCTGACGACGATAATGAAACTGATGAACGTGGTTCTAATAAAAATAGCTCAAAAAGTGGTAAATATAAAACTCCAATGAACACCACATCAAGAAACATGAAAACGAATAGAAATTCAAATATATTAAATTTCGACGATAGTGATATCTCCATGATATCTCACATAGGTAGTACAACTCGTTCCAGAAATTCTCATACTACTAGAAGTGGAGGAAATTGGTAGAGAGAAATTTAAAAATGGGAAACAAACAAATACAGATCATTATATCGTCATAATATCCATAATATTACACTCTTCCTTCAAGACTTTAAATTGCATTAACATTTATTTCATTGCTGGAACTTTCAATAACTTTGGAGAGGTAATAGTGAGTTAAACAAATAGAACTACAAACATCAATCCTTCCTTATATGAGCAAAGATACCCCTTCATACCATTATTTTTCTATTTTCTCGTAGCAAGAACCGGAATGCATATACATACTGTACATATAAATATATATTAAGTCAATATATCTATAGTAGTTATAAATAATTACAATAAACCTTACTTATTGAGCATTTTATTATCTAAACTTATCTCTCCAAATGCTTTAAGCTCTTTAAATATGAAGCCATTTGATTCTGTTTGGGCGCGCTACAGTGTTAACGCAAAGAGTAGCAACAAATAAGAGCCTAATTGGTCATCTCAAGATAATACTTTATTTAAACTTGTATAATCATTTAATAAGATAGGTATATAAAACTTCTAAACAGTTTTTATTATACCTTCTACTGCTATTATAGAAAAAGGTGGTGAGTTGAACTAGTTTGGTTAACAAAACAAGGCTATTACAATTTATTAAAAGTGAGAAGTGACTCTTTTTTGAGAATCGTTTAAACTTATACCAGAATAGGTTTAAAGCTTCATATATATTCATAGAAGAAATGTCTATGCTCCAAAGATCAGCAAATAATATTTTTCATTCATATACTAATAAGAGATTGATATCGAATACTGTGAAGAATGCAACAGTCGATAACATCAGTAGAGGCAGAAGAGCCACACAATTCAAAGATACGTTAAATAAAGGTCCTTCATTTGCTGATTTTCTATCAGGTAAAGCTGCAAAGTTTAATTTAGATCCTCTAGAGAGTGCTAGACAAGATAAAGAAGAAGTTAAGAGATTACCCAAATGGCTTAGAGTACCAATTCCAAAAGGTTCAGGTTATCACAAATTACAGAAAGATCTGAAAGAACTTAAATTAAGTACAGTTTGTCAAGAAGCAAAGTGTCCAAATATAGGAGAATGTTGGGGTGGAGATGATAGATCAAAATCTACAGCAACAATTATGTTATTAGGTGATACATGTACTCGTGGATGCAGATTTTGTTCCGTCAAGACAAATAGAAATCCTGCAAAACCAGATCCATCGGAACCATTAAACACAGCTGAAGCTATCAGTAGGTGGGGTCTAGGTTATGTTGTGTTGACAACTGTGGATAGAGATGATTTAGTTGATAGTGGTGCATACCATTTGGCTGAGACTGTGAGGTTGATAAAAGAAAAGGCACCAAAGACATTAGTTGAAACGTTATCTGGTGATTTCATGGGTAATTTAGAGATGGTTGATGTCATGGCCATGAGTGGGCTGGATGTGTATGCACATAATCTAGAGACTACAGAAGCTTTAACACCACATGTTAGAGATAGAAGAGCTACATACAGACAGTCGCTGGCCGTGCTAGAACGAGCAAAGAAAACTGTACCTGATTTAATAACAAAAACGTCAATTATGCTAGGATTAGGGGAAACAGATGAACAAGTTTTACAAACACTGAAGGATCTAAGAACAATAGATTGTAATGTCGTCACATTTGGTCAGTACATGAGACCTACCAAAAGACATATGAAGGTTGTCGAGTATGTCCATCCAGATAAATTTGATTACTGGAAGCAGATTGCTTTAGACATGGGTTTTTCTTACTGTGCATCTGGACCACTTGTTAGGTCATCTTACAAAGCTGGTGAGTCTTTTATTGAAAACATACTTAGATCAAGAAAGCACCAGAAGTAACTTTAATAATGTGTAACTTATCATCTCCAAAGTGCACTTTCTGTCAATAGATAATATATAGTCTTGTATTTGCGTTTATTTATCTATTTATTTATAATAGCTCTTGTTAATATATTTCGACAAGAATAATACGATACCATTATTCATTCTCAGCTAAATATTATAAATATTATAAATATTTTTATGAATTAAAATATCTGTATTTCTATTAATTATTAAGATAATTGCGGAATATCCACATCTATAAGTACTCTTTCGTTGTCAGATATAGGTTTCCCATCTTTAAATATACAATCAAAATCAACTATGAATGGTTGAAGTATGTCTATCGGAATATTAAGAGTAGGAGAAAATACAATGCAAATGTTTTTCAAGTTCATTTTATTGATCTTATTATTTTCACTCGTCTTCTTTAATAATTCGAATAATGCATACATCAACGCCACCTTTGAATTAGACATTGAAGGACTTTGGATTAATTTCTTAAATTCCAAGGCTACTAAAGAAGGGCTATTACTAGATTCAGCAGCGTTTTTGAAAGATGAATAAAACTCATCACCAAATATTAAGTGTGGCAAATTACGGAGATAAAGTTTTAATAAACTAGCTGCTGTATTCACATCTACTATATTCGATGTTGTCGACTCACTTTCCTCCAAATATGTACAAAGATTGATATCATGATCTGTATTAAATTTATCTTGTAATATCCTTACCAATGCAGAAGACCCACTCAATCTAAATATACCTTGTTCTTGTAAACCACCTTTTGTATATATAAATTCCAAGCATCGATAAACGATACTAGGAATTTCATATTTATTCTGAAGTTTGTGTGATGATAGCTTAACTGCTTCTTCGATAGGTAATCCAAAGATTCCTTTAGATCTAGTAAAATTATGGGAGGAAGTGATTGGGTTAGAGATGAAATAATTTATTTCATCACTTTCTGTTGGCAGAGCTTCTTCGGATCCAGGAGATGGACTTAAAATTCCCATTGACCTCTTAAATGGAAAGAAACTACGTTTCCCCTTTTTCTGCTCCTTTCTATCACACTGCTCTGGACTTTTTGATGGAGATATTGGGCTATGTGAGTTTAATGGAATTTTAGTCTTTTCTTCAAATGAATCAGCAAGCGAAGCTTGATCAATCGTAGAACTTTGAGAAGATTTCGATTGAGATTTGTTACTAACTGAATCTAATATATTTATCCATTCTGATTTTTCAGCTGCGGTTTCAGCACACATATAGTACTTATTATTTGAAGATAACCCACCCTTATGTTCAACGATTTGAAAACCATGAATTGTTCCATATTTATTGTCTTGAGAGGCATGTATCGATTCAATAGTGGTATTATTAATATTAGTAGATTCTTTTATAGTCGAGTCTTCAAGCAAATCCAATATATTATCATGCAAAACTGCATAATTTACTTTCCATGGTTGAGTTGAGCTTAATGTTTTTTGTCTTCTAGTTAGCAAGTAGCCTTCTTTAGAGGAATCATGCAAACTTTCAGGGTTGATTACTGTGTCTGTGCTAATAAATCTTGCAATTAACAGTCCAATTTCACCGGAAAAGGTTGGGATGTTGAATAAACTGGACAAATAAGCATTAATTTTTGCCAATCTCGAATAAACCTTTAATGGAGTCAAGGTATCAAAAAGGCTATTATCCGGTAAGGGAGGAAGTGAATATTCCCCCGACATAGATCTCAATTGATTATTTAATTCAAATATTTTATAGAATGATTTGGCAAACCTAAAAATTTCTTTATCCGTGTTACGATCAACAACACTAATCAAAACCAATCGTTCCTTAGATGAACTAAGCTGATCTATATATAATGTACTAATTGCAGTAAGTTTAATAGTACCAAAGTCTTGTGGTTCAACAAATAATGGGATGTGATTTGATTCTGCAGGGCTTTTGACACTTGGGATATTATCTCCATTCAAACTCTTGAGACTTGGTGATCTTGACATCTTAGAAGATAATAATGGGCTGGCACGATTTTTATTAGTATTTGTATCATAAGCTTTATCTTCTATTGAAGGAATAGATAAAAATTGTTGTCCAATATCTCTTTTAAAATCTGTTGGTTTACTTAATATCACGGGTGAGCTTAATTTTGCGTCTGTATTCAGATGTGCAGCTGTTGGTGATGTTTTTACTAAGCCATCTACTTTCTTGTCATCGATTGATAAAGGATTTGAAAATTTTAGATCTGTAGACCCCGTTAAAAATGAATGATCCAATAGTTCTGTGAAATCATTGATCTTGGCTTTGGACGAAGGTGAAAACTCAGAATTGTTAGTCAATTCAGACTTTTTCAACTGATCCAAAGAAGTTTTAGAAGTATCATTAAAAAATTTTAACTTTGATTGATCAAAAAAGGATATATCTGTTTCGGTGGAGAAAATTTCAGTTAATGGAGAATGTATATGATTATTTATCACAGCTGTGACACGATTAGCCCTTTGTGGAGACTCTAGTCTATCTCTCATTGGAGAACGTGGCCTCAATGGAGATATTTCGCCTTTTGTCAATTTCAATGACTGTTCTGATGCAGATAATACAGAGGAACTTGATTTATTGGAACCTGTAATATTTGGTGATGATAAGTTTATATTATCATGAGTTTTATGCAATCTAGTAGGATCTGGTGACATATCATCCAATGCACTATCTATTGTGTTCTCGATGTCAAAATTACTTGTTAATGAATGTTTAACGTCATCTGATTCATTTAATTTTAGTGGTGTAACGCTTGAATTTAATATTTTTCTATTAGTTGTTCTATTGTTTGACCTTGTTGGAATAGGTTTTGACAATTGATTGCTAGTATTTAGCAATACCGTATCGGTATCATTGTGTATCAAAGTTACAGCATTGTTTTTCTGCAACTTGTCTTCAAGGTCCTCTATGTATTGGTTCAGTCTATCTATATCATTCTTTTGGTCTTTCAATTTTTTTTTCAATTCTTTGTTCTCTTCCACTAACGCATCATAAGAAGGTGTTTGGTCTGGTTCAATGACATTATCTTCAATGTATTCAATGACCTTATCTTTCTGCAGTCTGTGGTCATTATATTGCTGTAATAGCTCCAAAGCTCCAAGAGGAGTTCTAGAATTAGTCATTGAGTTACTCAATGATGCAATGGGTAAAGTAAAAAATATTCACAACTGTAACTCGTCTCCTTTACAACCAGCAACTCCTAAACTCTACCAACAATGTACGGTAAATTTATAATTGATATGCTTAATTTGTAGCTGCTAAATAAAATGATATCGTTTGCGTTTCTGATGAATTCCAAATCAATTATGTATTTAGGAGATTAAAAATCGAAAGACCGATCAGTACTGTTTTAATTCGTTAAAGATTTTAAATCAAGTTTGTATATTAGAAAAGTATCAATATACACAGGTTATATAATGATAAATAAGTCATTGATTTATTTAATATTAATCTTAATCCAATGTTTTTAAGACACTCATCTCTCTATCTTTTTACACCGAATCTTATTAGATAAAAGTTTTGATCTTTGATGCAATTAACAAAAATAAAATATTATTGCGATGGGCCGTTCTCAATTAACGATGGTTTTTGATGAAACCTTTAAATGTGAAAAATGTCTACATATAATTATATCTTAATCATAAGCCTGTGGGTAGATTAAAGTATGAAGGGTATTACAATTTATAAGTATATCTAGAACTACTGAAGATTTAATTAATGTGTCTTTTAAATGGTAAACCTGTCAATTGCTATATCAATCGCAATGGAGATGATAAATGGTAGAATCATTCTTTCTCTAGAAGTTGTAGAACTTTTTGCTTCTCGTTACGTTCGAGAGCCAATTGTTTTTTCAACTGATCAACCTCTTGTAGATAGCCCTCATTTTGTAATGTCAATTGATCGATTTTTGTTTGGTATTTTGAGTCATAGCCTTTTTTTAATAACTTTACTTTCTGTTCATGTTTACTTGAATATTGTACATAGAGGTCTTCCGCTAATAATTTTAGTCTTTTGTTTATTTCTTGCTCTTTATTAGCTAACTGTTCTTTCAAAGTAGTTGTTTCTGTCTTTAATGAATTGATCTCGTCTGACATCTTGGTCATATTTTCATTCATCGTCTCTTCTTGACGGTTAGTTTTAGAATTCCCAGTTTTTAAAAGTTCATTTTCTTTCTTCAAAGTATTCATGTTGTCATTATTTTCTTCAATTAACGTTTGCAATAAGCTTATGTTTGCATGCACTCTTTCTAATTCCGCTAAATGCTCTTCTTCCATATTTTTACATTTCATTTGTAAACTTTCCACTTCTAAACGATTTTTATCTAAGTCAGAACATTTATCTTGATATTTCATCTTCCATTCCTCAGTTTTATCCTCTAACTTATTGATTGAGTCATTCAAAACCATCTCCTTTTCTTTGAGGGCTTGAATTTCAATTTTCAATTGCCCAACTTGAGCTTTATTTATCTCTGAATCATCATTTGATTCAGTATTCTGTTTCTTTAGAAGCTCTATTGAGTTTATTTTCTCATGGAGCTCAGTTTCTAGTGATGTTTTCTTAGCAAGTAATTCGTCAACTAATTTCGTGTTATTTTCTAACTGTTGTTCTGTTTCTTTTAGTTTGATTTCTAATGTTTCCTTTTCACTAATAGACGAGGTTTTTAGTTCATCTAATTGGCTCTCTACTTCAATTTTTGCTAAACGTGTTTCTTCTAACTGTTTATTTAAATCATTAGTTGTTCCACTCTGTTGGCTTAATGTGTCTTGTAATTTCTGCTGCAAAGTTTTATATTCTTCAGTGATGGTTTCTAACTTATTACTATTCAATTTATCCTTCTCTTCCAGGGAATGGATATTTTCATTCAAGTCTTTAACTTGATTTTCATATGATGAGAGTTCTGAGCCTAGCTTTTCTTTATCAGATATTAATTGATTTAAATTGTTAAGCACAGCTTGATGGTCTTTTTCTAGCGCTTGAAGTTTATCATTAACCTCTTCATGAGATAGTTTCCATTTTTCCGATTCATCAGAGGTTTGGTTGTACTTATTTTGTAGAATTTTCTGATTTTGATTCAACATTGAAATTTCATCTTTATATTCACTTATTTTCTTCTTTAATTTATCAATTTTCCTATTTTGATTCTCTCTTTCTGTTTGAATATTTTCCATCTCTTCTGCAGTTATGTTTATTTTTGTTTCATATTTTTCTGATAATCCATCATATTCTGCTTTTAATAATTTAAAGTTGTATATTGTTTGTTCCTGCGCAGAAAGTGAAATATTTAATTCTTTATTGAGGTTATTTATTTGCGCTATCAGATCTTTGTTTCTTTCTGATATAACTTTAAAACTATTATGTTCATCTATAACATATTTTTTTTTATTTTCTTCGAGATGATTTAGTTGCATGCTAATAGCCAAATCTGTATTATATAGCGGCGTTAATTTATTCAAATTAGGAGTATCATCTCTTGTTTGTTTTTCTGGTGTGATTACTTTATCAGAATTACTCTCTGTATTTTTTTTATCAGCTTTCATATCATCAAACCTATGGGTTTCTTCATTAGTTGTTTCGAATATGGCCTTCTGAATTTCAATTGTTTTCATATTATCAACATGTAGTGAAAACTTATTTGGACTATCGATCATATCGACCATATCGATTTGTTTCGGTAAAGTATTTCCTTCATTGTAACTGTCTTCTCTCTCACCATAATCCTTTTGTAAATCAGGTGCGCCATCCAGCTGTAATTTCGGTCTCTTAACTATCGGTCCATCAACATCGGTATCATGTGTGTTTGTAGCAGCTTCATCTGAGGCTTTGACAGGTGAGCTTATATCAATCTTAATAGGAGAGTGATTCATTCTGACTACATCATCGTCATCATCATCGTCATCGTCATTAAGTTCCTTATGTATGGCTTGGTAACTATCTTTTGCAAACGATTTTATTTTGTCAGCTTTGTGATTGAACATCTGATTAATATCAATATTATCTAATATTTCCTTCTCCATGTTATTGTTATCACTAGGTTGGTTAGTTCTTAGAATACAATCTAATGCCAAATCAGAATTAGCAAAGGATTGGTTTTGCATGCCATTCATTCTCGATGGCGATGACTTCCCAACAGGTTGTACTTTGTAATCACCGGAACTGTCTTTTAATCCTAGCTCTCCTTGCCTCATATCAATAAAATCAATCGGACCAACCTTATTTCTTGGAGTTTTTGGTGATGAATCCATTTTTAAATATATATGTAGTTGACTATGCGTGTATATCAATATCAATATAAATATATTAGAGGTAAATCAATAACCAAATATATCTTTTGAGACTTAATAAAAACAGAATGGGGATTCCACCAAAGTTTATACCACAGTACTATGAATCTTATAGCTGTCCAGTGATATTAACCTACTATAAATATGATACTTTATTTGAATATTCTTCTAATTGATTATACATTTATTGTAGTTCACTTTTATAAATTCCAGGATTTAAACATCTGCATAAGAAACATTACGCGTCAGCTGGTATCACAGACAATCGAAATGACACGTCAAAGAGAAAGTTGTCACACTCATCTGACAGTATTTAGATTATAGCAACTATGAATTGGATAATAGTAAATATATACATATGTGTATATATGATAAAGTGGTTTATTTGTAGCTAAATAAAAGAAGCAACCTAATACATTTATTAGTCATTATTTTGGGAGATTGATAGTGTACTTCCCTTTACCATTATGAAGAAATATATCTTCAATATTTTCTAAAGTAGCCACAGTTTGTCTTTCAATCATATCTTTTACATCACTGCCTATGTGTGGCATTAAGGTGATATCTATCCTTTCTAATAGCTCTTTTTTTATTGGCTTTGATTCGTCTTTATACACGTCAAGTCCACATGAACTCACTTTCCCTGTATTCAATGCGTCAATCAAATCCTCTTCATTAATGCATGATCCACGTCCTACATTTACTATTCTTACACCATTCTTACACATGGCAAGAGTTTTTGTGCATATTAAATCGTTAGAATCCTTATTTGAAGGTAATGAAAGAACTATTAGATCTATATTCTCCCATGTTGTTCTGTCAGTTAAAGAAGGGCAATAATGAGCTGGATAATTTAGTGAACTTGGATGAACAGCGCCAGACCTTTTGAAATAGTATATATGTGCATCGAAACAGTAATGTAATCTCTTACCAATATTCCTTCCAATTGCGCCGAATCCCAAGATCAACACATTTTTATTTGTTGGTGATTCTAACTCTTTCCCCAGTATTGTGTAATTGTTATGCATATTGAATACTTGCTTGTCAGATGAAGAATAGTTAACTTTACTTGGCATTTGTATGCTTACATGTTCAGCATCTGAATCCCTAGTCCACATTGTCAACTGAGGCTTATCAGAGCCTCCGATATAAGTTTTACAATTCTTAATATCACCATGCTCCAAAAATCTTAGACAATATTCCCAAGCAGTAGTCAGCCTAAAGCAACTTATAGTTAAGAATATTGCCATATCTGCTACGTTAGTTGCTGCATTATTACCAATATTACAGAGTAGAATTTGTTTTTCCTTCCACAGTTTTGCACCATCGATGAATTCACATCCTACCCATGGAACCAATATTGCTTTCAATGATTCAGGGTATTGATTCCAGTAGTCACTAGGGTTGCCTAATAGGTCAAAAAATTCTTCATTAATCCACCATCCATTAATTGTACTGTTTTCTAAGAACCTCTTGAAATCATGCTTAGTGGTGATCTTGTATTTTATGAAGTTAACTTTTGGAGAAAGAGTTTTGTAAAGTGGCAGGGACTCATCGATATTCCAAATGTCACGATAGGTCAAAAGTATATTTTTCTTAGATGAAGTAGCCATTTATAATGTATGTTTGAATAATTTTGACTTCATTTAGTGGCTTTACAATAAATATCATTTACATATATAAGGTATTCAAGGGATGCATTAGCTCGATTTCTATTCGGGCCTCTGCAATTTATATTAAGATCTTATGTATTTGAGAGACAACAATGTAATTAAGAATACATCTTTATATATAAGTATATATACAATATTTGAGTATGTACGTACTATGCAAAATAAGCATTGAGAATATTCATTTGACTTGCAACGTCCCCAAATTGCATTATTAACAAAGATATGTTATTGTAGAGGGAAAGAGAGAATCAAAAATTAGTACATGATACTGCGTGTTTCGGTTTTCTGTTTGTTAATTATTTAATGAATTATAATTGTTCCTCCTTTATCACATCGATCAGCCAATCCAGACCTTCTGTTATGCCTTCACCTTTGATTGCACTTGAGGCGACAATAGACCAGCTTCTATCCTTCAGTTCCACAAGATTCAGTTCTTTAGAGACTTCACTTGCGCTCAAAGCACCAACTTGATCTTGTTTATTGGCAAACACCAATAATGCAGCGTCTTGTAACTCCTCCTCTTGTAACATTAGATGTAACTCCTTTGATGCAGTGGCCATACGATCTTTGTCTGTGGAATCGACAACGAATATAACAGCGGATGTGTCTGCATAGTAACAACGCCAATACGGTCTGATACTAGTTTGTCCACCTAAATCCCAAACATTCAGCTTCAAATTCTTATACGACAATGTCTCTACATTAAAACCAATGGTTGGCTTTGTAGTGACCACCTCACCAATCTGCAATCTGTATAAAATTGTGGTCTTACCAGCACCATCCAAACCAAGGATTAAAATACGTAGTTCTTTATTAACACCCCATAACCTATCAAACATAGAACTGAATAAATTCCCCATGATGTATGTATTTGCGTGTGTGTATATGTGTGTGGGTGTGTGCGTGGGTACGTGAGTGTAAGTATATATATGCAATTCACAGAACCGGCGTCAATTAACTTCTTCAAACAATCTGCGTCTCTTAATGAGCGGATAAACTCAGTAAACACAGCACCTCTGAAGTTAACAAAAGCTACTCACACTACGGTCATTATAAACAACACACTCATCTAAAATGCACGATAATTAAACATGTTTCAACTGTATGTTACTAATGATTAAGTTGCTTGTTCTTATTATCAACATCTCAAAATCGCTTTACTGAAAAAATGGAAAGCTGTTAAAAATGGAAAGAGGACAGGGTAAACAATGGCATGCCAGTAGCGCAACCACTTGCGATGACATGCAAGTTGCTGGTGACAGGTGCCTGGGTGTACCCTTTGGCGTGGCTATATTGTTCTATATTCATGGCTAACTATATCTTGTTACGTAGGGCTATGTAGGTATATATGGATGGCGAAAGAGCTGGGTTCTACGCTGTCGATGACCGGGTACGACGGTTGACTTCTCTTGCAATTGCTCATCGGAGCGATCGGTTGGTAATCTCTTCGAAGCTGGTCTCTAGTAACTGCTGTGAGGCTATGGGTAGAGTCGAAGTTCGATACCAGTTATCTTTCTGTTTTTTAGAGTGGTCACTTTGTGTTCATCGTCATCGCTATCGCTATCGCTCGTACTTGTGCTCTCCTCTGCAGACTCATCGATCACTTCATCCAGCAAGTCCACAGTTCTTGTGTATACCTCCACTCTCTTGTGCTTGGTGTTCTCAAAATACAATGCCATCGACAAAGTCTTCTCGACGGCACGGCCCATTCCTAGCACAGTCACATATATGGCTGCCTGCTTGTCCAGGTTCTCGAGAAACTTGTTGATCCTCTTCACACCACTCACATATGGCGTGGTGCTCTTGATGTACACAGTGCTATGGATTTTCTGGTGTGATAACCCCTTGATGGAAGGGTTTCGTTTCACTAATCTGAACCTTTTCTGCTTATCGGCCATCTCTTCCTATATGTACCACGTTGTTCACACAAACACCTAACACTTCAGCGGTAAAAATCTTCCTGCTATCTTCATAGAAGATTCAACACTCTGAGTCAATGCATCTTGACAACATTTCTTTTAACGACGTTTCCTATATCTTTTATTACAATGCTCATGAGTTCAAATGTATTGATTTTGCAACGATCTAAGGCATAAAAAACTGTAACACAGCATTTTATGAATAAGCACGATCTGCTTTATAAAAAGGGTTATAGACAAACTATCAAAGATGTTTACAAGCGCATATTCAGAGGTGTCATCAGATTAAGGACTGTATATTAATAGTAAAGGACAAATTATCATGTTTACTATGTTAGTACGACAGCACGCTAAGAAGACTGCGTTTTATAATGTTAAATGGAAATTAGTTACACGAAACATGACTTTTACTGGGAACACAGCGGGGGTTCCTTCTGCAAATGAGCAGAGGTTAACTAGAGGTGCTTCTGAGGATGTGATGAAAAGAAACACAACAGTGGAAGGTGGACATTCGCCAATGGATAGTCGCATGATTGCAGGGATTGCTGTCCCATCAAGACCGTTTCAACCAGAAAATTGCTGTATGTCAGGATGTGTAAACTGCGTTTGGGATATTTACAGCGAGGATATCAAATATTGGAGATTGAAGCGACTTGAGGCTGTGGAGAAGGTTACTGCGACATCAGAGGTTTGGCCTGAAGATTGGGATCCTCCCTTGAAACTACTACCAATGAAGAATATTCCAAAATCTTTGAAATCGAAGAAATTGGAATATGAAGAATTAGTGAAGAACGCTTCAATCGATAAAGTAAATGGTTTATTCCCTCCAAGGAAACATTCCCTTCCGAAGAGTGTCATTGAGGCAAAGAAAAGGAACCTTATTAAGAAAACACAAGAAAATCTTAAAGCAGAAGAAGTCGATAATGATGGATGGAATGATATTCCTGTGTCGATTAAAGCATTTGCTGAATTCGAAAGAAAGAAAAAGTTATCCAAAGTGCATTGATATATTGATAAGCAGTATATAATGCAACTGGCACCATTTCCTAAAAGGTTAAAAAAAATAATATTCAAGAGAAATAATATTCAAAAATTCAAATATCGTAGATAACTAATGTAATATATAAGCAATTCATTTACTTTAAAATATACAATTTTACTATAACAATTATCAATATTTTTTACTTTATAGTGTATACAATACATATCCATTCATTAAGTAGTCGATATATTAAAAATATCATAAATAGAACTAATCCATTTCAACATCAACGTCGGCATCGGCACTGTCCTCGACAGTAGGTTCGGCAGTTCCTTCGGCAGTTCCTTCGGCAGTACCTTCAGCGTCGGTGGCAGCTTTGGCTTCAGCTTCAGCGGCAGCAGCAGCAGCAGCAGCCTCCTTCGCAAGCTTTTCTTCTGCTAAAATTGCTTGTCTTTTTTCTTCTTCCTTAGCCATGTATCTATCCTTGATGACATTACCTAATTTAGCTAACTCATCGTACTTGGCAATATAGTTTGCCTTAGTGGTTTCTAAACCTTCATCATAAAGCCATTCTTCAGCTTGATTTAATTTTTCATTTAAGACTTGCTTCTCTTCGTCACTAGCAAAAGTAGAGTATTGTTCGGACAGCTTAGATCTCATAGAGTAGATGTACTCTTCCAATTGATTCATTTTTTCTTCAGTTTCAGCAACCAATTTATCTTGTGCAAACAATTCGTTTTCCTTTTCAGTGAAAGCATTCAAAGTAGCAGGATCTAATGCAAATGTGTGTGCAACAATTGTTAGATTGTCTTTCTTGACAATGTTCTTGATTTCTTTGTATTCAGGTTCAGCGTCTTCTGCAGCATCGTCTGGTAGTGGAATTTCTTCTTTGGTGACAACTTCTTCAACAGTGTAAGCTTCTTCAATAATATGTAAGCCAGATGGGTCACATCTTAACTTCAATTTTGCCTCAATAGATTCTTTGTTGTCATTCAATTTAACACCAGTAATATCCCATGATGCGATGTCAGCTCTAACTGATTTTGGTAATTCCTCCTTATTGGTGTATTTGGCTCCCATTGAGAAATCACCGGTACGATGTAAAGTAATCAATTTAGTTGATGGGAAAGTTGAATTCTTTGTGAAAACTTCTAAGTTATCTTCATCTTCAACTTGCTTATCCCAATAATAAGATACAGAGTAAGGGTGGATATCTTCAAATTTGAATGGTCTGACTCTTAAAGTTGGAGAATGAATAGCACAAATGAATGCAGCACCTTTAGCAATAGTTTCATCTTGGTTTAAAGTGGAAGAAACGTCTTTGTTAAAGACATTTGAAATAGCATTCTTTAAGACTGGGATACGGGTGGTACCACCAATAATTTCAACGACATCAATATTGGAAATATCCAACTTAGCTTGAGAAATAGCTGCCGTGATTGGCTCAGTGACACGACTTAATAAAGGTTCCACTAATTGTTCCAAATCTTCACGTGTTAATTGAGAAGAGAAATCTAGATCATCCATTACTGATTCGATATTGAAAGGAGCAGTTGAGTTAGCAGATAGAACTTTCTTTAATTTTTCCGCAGCAATTACCAATCTGTGGAAAGCCTTTGGGTTTTCTCTAATATTTAATTTGTACTTAGCATCGAATTCGTCAGCAAAATGGTTAGCGATGGCATGATCAAAGTCTCTACCACCGAAATGTTTATCATAAGCAGTACCTAGAACCTTGCATTCACCTTTTGTGAAAGAAACAATAGAACAAGTATATGAAGAATGGCCAATATCAATCAAAGCGACGATTCTTGGTTTTTCTTCACCTTCTGGCAAATCTGTCTTAAAGACACCATAAGAGACAGCAGCAGCAGTGACTTCATTAACAATTCTCACTGGGTTTAGGCCTGCAATTTTAGCAGCATCTGCAATCGCATAACGCTGTTCTTCATTGTACCAAGCTGGGACAGCAATACAAACGTCAGAGACTGGAGATTTTGTTTCGACTTCGACAGTGTTCTTAACTTTACCTAAAAACATAGCTGCAATTTGAGTGGCAGTGAATTCCTCTACCTCGGAGCCTACTCTAACTTGAGTACCAACTTTACCATCAGCTAATTTAACCAATTTCGAGTTGAAATATTTAGACTCGGTGGCTAAGTCATCATCATTGTAATCAAGAGCAATGATTCTTTTAACGTTATCGACGGTGTTCTTGATGTTTGAAGTTTGCTTATTCTTACCAGCTTCACCGATGTACCTATTTTTCTCACCGAAACCAACGATAGTAGGGGTAGAACGGTTAGAGACTTCATTAACAACAATATCAATACCTCTGTTCCTAGCTACCGCTAGAACGGAGTTCATATTACCTAAATCCAAACCAAATGGAATACTCATTTTTGTATGTGTGTGTTTGTATATCTATGTTTTGCGATTGTAGTTTCACAGCAATTCTTCACAATGCACTGGCACTCTAGCACTATTGACTGTAAGCAGTAATAATATATAAGGCCAAACGTGGAGTATCTATAAACTGCTACATATCTACATTCAAATTTATATTTATATTTATACAAGTTTACTATATTATTAATTAACCATTGTTTAAATGAAGCTGCTTCCATTGGCATTTCTCTTTTAGTTGTTGCGGAACAGTGGGAACTTCTAGAAACTTCGGGCTCAATTTCCATAGTTAAGGCGAAGTGGTAAGAGAGATAAAGGTTTTCGAGTCCATTGAAGCTGCTATTCTGTAACGATCTGGCGGTGTCGCAGTGACTTCTTTTAGAGTGTAGTGTCAAGAGTCGAGTCATGGTGTTTACGACAACACAGCTTGATTGTCATGTGTGTTCTTTTTTGATTATTTATTGGTACGGTGAGCATGTATGTGGGTTTTGATTATAATTATATGTATACTTACATAGATTCTTGCAATATCATTACTAGTGTTTGCCACCCTGGGCTAGAGATGAGTTTCAATATGTTTTCATTGGAGTTGTCATCTTTGTGAATGATAGATTGTAATAATTGAGACCACTCTTCCTTTGACAGAATCTCTAGCGAGTAGATGTATAGTAATAGGTGGAAATTGGATAATTTCTCCTTTAGCATTTGGAAATCATCACCGGTGGCTGCTGTGTAAAGATATTTCTTCATTTCATGATAATCTTGTGAAACACCCATTGCTTGTCTGTTAGCCCATGGGAATCCGGTGTTGGTAGTGAAGATTCCCTTTTTTTCATTGTCTTCTGAATTTTTGAAGAAGCCATGAGTTAAAGTGACCAGTAAATAATCTACTGGGAATGCAGGTTTGGCATTCTCTTTAACAGTTAATCCGTATTCATTAGTCTTCATGTAAAATATTTCCGGTACATATCTTTCCTTAGTGGTTTCGTTGATGTATGCCATCGATGGATGCGTGGAACCGCTTATCATTGTGGCGTCTACCAATGCTTCTGCTTCGGTGGAAACTTGATAACTCGAGATATCGATTTCATTTTGAAGGTTACCGGAGATGACACACGTCACAAACTTAGAAGAGAAATGCCCTTGTTCGCTGAATTTGCAAGCGTTAGGGAATTGTAACTGATGTTTGGATGAATTGATCACTTCCAAAGAAGATAAGAAAAACGAATCTTTATGTCTCTTACAGAAAACAGTCCCGTTGCCGTTGCCTGTATCGGTAAGATCTGTGAATATTAATCCGATTCGTGATAAGCCCATTTCTTTTGATAGTTCATCAATCTCAGCCATCTGTATGCTAACTTGTTCCATGTCCATAGTCAAACCGTCTTGTTCATCATGTTGGGAAGGTTCATAGATGGCCTCAACTACTGCTTTGATCCCCAATGGTGTTACATCATATGGTTCATACTTGCCATACATATAACCAAACCGTTGAGTACCGGTGGTTCTCCAAGAATTGATAAATTCATTAATCAGGTCACTTTTTTGGAACTCGACGTGGTCTACCATTCTGAATTCTTGTTGTTTCAATGTGATTGCAGAGGGTTGGCATTTGGAACAAATACCTCTTGGCCATGGTTCGTGACCATTAGTACACCTCTTGTCAATCTTATAATTTGGTTGAGATAAAGGTGCGATATACGAACTTCCACTAGACTTCTTGTTAGTGGTTTCATCCAGTTGTTTCAAATAAGAATGGAATGACACATGCTTGATACCATGCTCCTTGTGGTATTCTCTATCCCAAGGCGGTAGAGGCGAACAGTACTCGCACATACCTTTATCCCCATGTTTACACAATGACGATTTAGTCCTAGCAATAAACCCACTCTGTCTCTCCAAATTTTCATCCAAGGGCGATTCTTGTACTTTCATAGGTTGGGACATGGTTACCCCAGAAGTGTTGATTGCAACACTGTGCCAAATAGCTTGGCTATTTGGAACACCATCCACCGAAACAGAATTGCCACCCGAGATAACGTCCTTATACTCAATATAAACAATATCGCCATGCTTCAAGCCTAGATCATCAATTGACTTTTCAGCAATATTCGACGCAGGTTCGTTGACACTCTTAGGATCATTCCCTACAGTTATCGATGATAAGTCAATTGTACCAAAATGTTTCTCTGCTAAAGTACTCAACACTTTCCCAAAACTATCCCCACTCTCACAGCTCACTCTTTCCATCCCATTTCTTGATCTGAACCTCAGTAACATTTTACAAAAATTCTGCCACCTCTATTAAAACGAATTCACGTATATGTGTACAACTACAGGACTAATACTCTTGCAACTGCTTCAAACCCTTCTGTTCCAATCAAACTAAAAACATATACACAAGTGGCACATCCTTTAAATAGCCATAATTAAGCTTTCAGTTTTCAGTTCACGGTCTTTATTCATAATACGAAAAGTGAGAAGCAAGCAAATTGGAAAAATTTACCACTGAAACAAGCATTACGAACAATAACGACAGTTGGTAAGGTGCTTGGATGGAGTGAGGTCAGTTATATATTCTGATTGATTGAAAGAGTAAGATATTTTTTGATCTCATCAGTAATTGCTGTTGTAGTTTTAGTCATTGAGTCTCGTTCAGTGGACCGTGAAACAAGTGAATTTGAAGAAAGTTAATTTTGGAATGTCTGAGCCGTACACTTTTCAGAGGATATCGGTGTATACACCATTACTGTATGGTGCTGTTGTGATACTGTCATTGCTTGTGTTTGGTTCGCAATATAGAAAAAGACAGGTCCAAGAGCTGAGCCAATTGAAGTCTATTTTTGATGAGAATGAGGCTAGAGACTTGTACTTCCAGATAAAAGAAAAACAAGAAGAAGAGAAGATTCATGAAAAGGTTATCAAAGCAGCTTTATTGAACAGAGGTGCCGAGGCTGTTAGACGTTCTATCAAGATGAAGGAACTGGGTCCTCAGATCGAACTCTTGTACAAGAACGGTGGCATTGGTGAAGAATATTGGAAACGTTTCCAAAATGAAATAAAACTAATTGACCTGGAATTCAAAGATACTTTGCAGGAAGCCGAAAGATTGCAACCTGGTTGGGTTCAGCTATTCGTCGGTCTGGCAAAGGAAATATGTTTCAATCAGGCGTTATCAAGACGTTACGAGTCCATTGCAAAACGCAGGGAAACATGCATAGAGCAATGGGGTCTCAAAATCGATGATGAAGGCAGATTGATCGAATAGATAGATAATTGAAAATAGATACTTAGATAGGATAGTCTCGCCGTAAGCGAATAAATACACATTACCTTATTTTATAGCTTCACTCACCACACAGACTAGTCGAATTGAATTTTGGATAACTTTTAGAACTGGAAATTGAATTGGTACGGCTGTGAAGAGCGGAGGAAAGTCAGTATACCACTCAATGAACCAGTTCATCGATGCTGGAATGTCGTTGCCATATATGCGGCATCGATGGTGCAAATGCTAAGTGTCCTGTCAACGGTTTTTGGTGGTGACGGGTTTTCACGGCGCTACCAGGTGTGCCCCACCTCACGAAGGGCCCAGTAACATCTCGAGTCTTACGGCGTGTAAGATACAGGCTAGATGCCAACTGATGTTCTCTATCTATAACTTGTTAATGGGTTAACTAGAAGCTTACACTATTACTGAATGCTTGCGAACTTACTAGATGTTTGACACAGTTGCTCGATTCCGTTTAGAGTTTGCTTTGGCGTTGGAAAGTGGGCAACAATCCTGCATATGAGATACCGGGAGCCATATAGATTCGAGCAGAGTAATATTCGATGATTACAATCATAAGATATGTGTGTAAACCCAAACGATTTGGTTCATGGTGTGCTGTAATTAATAGACCTTCTGTTTTAGGGTCGGTTCGTCAGTACTCTGTCCATCCAGTTGAGAAAGCGGTTAGTAAAACGATTCTAGATATTCAGAGGAAGTATACCCTTAAACAGCCCATCACAATGTGCACTGCATATGACTACATATCAGCAAATTGGGTTCAAAAGTCTAATAGTGATATGTTGCTAATTGGTGACTCTATGGCTATGACTACTCTAGGATACGCCAGCACTACCGAACTTCCCTTTGAAGAATTTAAGTACCATGTTAAATCGGTTTGTAGAGCCAATGGTTCATCATTGATTGTTGCAGACTTACCATTTGGGAGCTTTGAAGCTAGCCACGAACAGGCGATTAATAATGCTATTGAAATAATGAAATTGACTAGTAAAGTAACCTCTGTTAAAATTGAGTCAGGTACTTTGAAAAATGATGAATATACAATAGAATTAATAGGAAAATTATGTTCAAGAGGTATTCCAGTTATTGGGCATATAGGTTTGACGCCACAACGCTCCAATACATTGGGTGGTTTTAAAGTTCAAGCCAATAAATCCATTGAGGATATGCAAGATTTGGTCAACACAGCAGTGGCATTAGAAAAAGCAGGTTGTTGGTCTCTTCTTCTTGAATGCATACCTGCGCATCTAGCAGGTCATATCACTAAAACTGTAAATATTCCTACAATTGGCATTGGTGCTGGTAATCAGACAAGTGGCCAGGTACTGGTTGTATCCGATATATTAGGTATGCAAGATGGTCGCGTGCCAAAATTTGTCAACAAGTATACCAATCTAAATGAAACAGCAATTGGAAGCATCTTTAAATATATAAGCGATGTGGAGTCAAAAGTATTCCCAGATGCACAAAAGCATTCTTTTAGTGTTAAAGATCATCTGTGGGAGCAGTTTATCAAAGATAAAATATAATGATGATGAAAGTGCTCATATTATAGAATATTATTTTACCTTTATGATATTTAATTTAATTGATATATATATATATATTAGTAACACTAATCAAATTTAATGGTTTTACCAAGTTCTGGGCAGTAACAGCGTTCAGATTTTCCTTTCCATTGTGCTAGTAATTCAAGCTTTTCCTTGGGTTCTCTAAAATACTCACCACTCAACACAAATGTACCCCAATGAATGCCAAGTACATTTTTTACAGCAAGGTCCTCCATTATACTAAGGACTTCATGAGAATTGATATGACGCGGTCTTTGATGCCATTCTGGACAATATTGTCCACAAGGCAACAGTGCTAGTTTGCATCCTCCTCCAAATTTTAATTTTATTCTTTTGTATAAATCGCTAACATATCCTGTATCCCCAGCGTGGAATAAAATTGGCTGCTTATTATGTGTCATTATAAATGAACACCAAAGAGACTCATTGATGTCTAAAAGTCCTCTCCCTGACCAATGCATAGCTGGAACAGATGATATGTGATAAATTTCCTTATTTTTTTTAAATTCAACGGCTTCCCACCAACATAACTCAATTACATTCTGTACACCATGTTTTTGTAAGAATTTTTTGGCACCTTTCGGTACAATCCATAAAACTTCTGAAGATGTCCACTTTGACATGCTATTAGTATCTAGATGATCAGGATGATTATGTGAAACGATGATGACATCGGGTTGAGGAACTTTATCAATATGAGAAGGTTGCGATGTGATCCTTTTGGGACCATACTTTTCATGGATCAAATAGTCACTAAAAAGTGGATCGGTGATGATTTTGAGGCCATTATAATAGATAAAGTTACATGACTGACCGAGCCATGTGCTATATATTTCAGAAGTGTTGCCGTTTCCTTCTTGATTCAAAATATTTTCCGAAGTAACTACAGAAATATCAGATATGTTATTTTCGGTTGATAAATGATTATGATTAGATGCTGCGGTTTGGGGCAACCAATCGGGCTTGTGGATAGGCATTAATGAATCCATTTCAATTTTACTTTCTGGAATACCACCTCTGTTCCTTTGGAAAACTTCAACTACTCTATTGAAAAAAAATTCATAAACTGTTTGCATTCTATATTCTTCAAAAGGATTCTCATACCTGTTCAATATCTTTAATGGTGAGTATTTAATCAATGTTCCTGCATTAGTCAACTCACCTTCACCTTCTATCGTACTCAATTCCTTAGCTCTCAAGTTAATCTCTTTGGAGGCTCCTGTCACTACGTAAAATGCATATCCAGTATATGGTACTAAAACTGTTAGAAGAACATTCAAAACTCTTCGTCTAGCCAAAGATTTTGTTTTATTTGTATCTGCTTTACTGGCATATCCTCTCGAAGTACTCTTGGACACTATTTGGAATCTCAAACCTGCATTGGGAATGAATAAAGAAGGTTTCTTTGTTGCAAACACATTTGCATTCAATAATAAATTTCTACCACTGAGTACTTTTCGATTCATTACTAGAGTTGGCATATCATCAAGTTAAACATAATCAGACTCGGTAGCCCAATTGGTTTAATCGTTACAGAATCGTTGGTTAGCTACCTACCTAACAACCCTGTTTTTACACATCAATCAAAAATAGTTATTTACAGTAGTATTTCTTTTATTCTGTTGTTACAAGAACTTGTAAGTTTTTGTAAAAATAAGGAACTAACAAAGTATGAATTTGCAAATAATAAATTTAAGTGACCTTTAATTTTATAAAAGACTGATCAATGTATATGATTCATCTGTTGTTATGGAATAGCGAGCAAGGAGTGGAGACTGCTATATTAAATAATTTGTCATTTTAGTGTAAAGAAGAAGAAGAATATAGTAAGTATTTTACTCATTAGCTGCTGAAAAAATATAGGTAAAGAATGAGCTATCGATCTTTAAAATTCAATCAAGACTCTACTTGTTTTACAGCAAGTTCAGACAATACTGATATAATAATTTATAATTGTGATCCTTTTGGCAAGTGCTTTGAATTGCCAAAGAATAATGATATCTTAAAGGGTAATTCAGGTGGGAACTTCGCTGATTATGAACATAACAATAGTCATGATGATGTTAATAATAGTAATGGCATTGGCAGTGACTCTGATGCTGTTAATAATGTTGACAGTAGAAAGAGGAATCATTCTTACAAGGTTGACTCAAGTGAGAATGCTTTGTTGATTGAAATGTTGTTTTCAACCAATTTAATTGCAGTCTCAAGTTCGAATAAAAACAGCATTGAGTCGAAAAAAGTTAAGATTATTAATACCAAGAGGAAATCGATTATCTGTGAGTTATCTTTTCCTAGCTGTGTGATTGACATTATAATGAATAGAAAAAGAATGTGTGTGTTGTTAGAAACTGATCAAATATACATATACGACATATCATGTATGAAACATTTGCAAACTATAGATATAGGTGATAAAAAATTGAAAACTACTGTCATCAGTGAATTGCAGACTGGTAACAATAATGATACAATAACGTCAAAGAAGAAGAGGAAAATTCCAATAAAGATGGCATTAAGTGAAGATGATAGAAGTATCCTTGTGTTCACAACCTTTAACATGACAAATACCTCCATTAATAATAAAAACAATCATATTATGTTAAATGACGTTGTAGCGTATGATGCTTTAAACATTACTCCTATAAATTATCTAAACGCAGTACATAATGGTAACGTTGTAGCACTAACTATCAGTCCAGATGGGAAGATAATTGCTACAGCATCAGAAAAGGGAACAGTTATTAGAATATTTGATGTAGGCATTGAGAAACAGGATGAGCTGATTAATTCGTTGACCTATGAATTCAGAAGAGGTAATAGACAATCTACTATCCACCAGCTTGCATTCAACAACAATGCAACACTCATTGCGTGTGTAGGTGACAGTGATACTATACATATTTTCAAATTAGATTCTAATATGAAACTTTCAACTTTACCAATGAGTAACAGTGATCATGGTGTAAATAATACAAACAACTCTTATATCACAACAGAAGATATAAAAGGATTACGGAAGGATTTAAATGCTAAATCGTTCAAGAACCTAATATCAAAAACAATAAAGAAATCGATACCAAGTCAATCACTGGATCGTTCATTTGCCTATATTAATCTTAAGAATCCCAACAATAAATATGTCATAGGATTCCCGAAAGAGTTTCCTAATGAATTGTATATAGTGGGGGAAAATGGGAATTTTAATGTTTACTCGATTCCTACAGAATCAGGAGAATGTGTTCTGTCAAAGAGAAATAAATATTAGACAGGCATCTTTGAAATCCAGAAAATAGTTAAATTTCACCTGTCATTTACACAGATAACTTTATATAGTATCAATTAAAATACACACAACTGCATATATAAAATTATTTTATTAGAATCGTAACTAAGTAGTCAGCCTTGCTCCTGATCCAACGGTTTCTTATAATACCAATTTCATTTTATTTTAAAGATGGCTTGGATTTGACGTTTGACGCTTATCAACATCAGAAAAGGTTAAGAATCGAACAATTGAACGCTAACAAGAAGCTAAAAGAAACATGTTTTCAAATGGTATTATGGTGATAATAACGATCCAAAGTAGAACTTGAAGTGTAGTAAGCATTGTAGATGTTAATTAGTATTGTTCAAAGTTTGGCTTTGTAATTGATAACAACTCTTTAATTGGGCAAAAAAAGAAGGCAGCTAGAATGTTTTTAAAGAGGATCTTTCAGAAGAGAACATTGAATATATTGGCTAAAGATGGAAATTTAATAAGTGAATTGAGAGCTAGAGGTTTGATTGCAGAAATATCACAACCAGAGACCCAATTGATTGATAGGATTGAAAATAGGGAGAAACTTACCGTTTATTGTGGAGCAGATCCGACAGCTAGATCTCTTCATTTAGGTAATATGGTTCCTTTAATGATTTTATTGAATTTTTATGTAAGAGGACATAATGTTATTACTTTAGTTGGTGGTGCTACAGGTAAAGTTGGGGATCCAAGTGGGAGGAAAACTGAGAGAACAGCTTTAAAAGATGAAGTTAGGCTGGATAATATCACATATATAGGGAATCAATTTTCAAGATTCTTTGATAATGGATTACAATATTGGAAGAATAAGAATATATCAACAGGTTCAACTGCTGGGACTTTCACTAAAGTTAATAATTACGATTGGTGGAAAGATGTTAAAATATTGGATTTTTTAAGTACCTATGGTAAAAGCATTAGGATTCAATCGATGATGTCTCGTGATTCAGTGCAGTCAAGGTTAACATCACCGGAAGGATTAGGTTTCAATGAATTCACATATCAGATCTTACAAGCTTATGACTACCTTCACTTATATCGAACCTTCGGCACAACTATTCAAGTGGGCGGTAACGACCAGTGGGGGAATATTACTGCAGGTATCGATTTAATTTCTAGGATGACTCCAGAATATAAGAAATCACCTGCATTTGCGATAACAGCACCTTTATTAACAACAATGAGTGGTGAAAAATTTGGTAAGAGTGCAGGAAATGCGATATTTCTTGACCCAAGCATCAATTCGGCATATGATATTTATCAATACTTTTATAACACAGCAGATGCAGACGTGAGTAAATTTTTAAAAATCTTTACCTTAATACCATTAGAAGAAATAGAAGAAATTGTATCAAATCATCTCAATAACCCACAACTTCGTGAAGGTCAAAAAATATTAGCCAAAGAGGTCACTGACTTGTTACATGGTATTGGAACTGGGATAGCCTCCCAACGAATTTCTGACATTACGTTTGGTAAAAAAGATGTAATAAAAAGTTATTCAAGTAAAGAGTTAATGTCCATATTTAAGGATGCAAATATTTTACAAGTTGGTAACCCTGGAGAAACATTAAATGACTTAGTGGCAAGGCTCACGGAATCCTCTAAATCAGAAGCAAGAAGGAAGATAAAGCAAGGTAGTATCTATCTTGGTGTTAATAAGGACAAAATTATTGATCCTGAATTCAATAATTTAGATGAGCTTTTAATGGATAATGAACTGTTGATTTTGAGAGTGGGTAAACAAAAATGTTTTGCAATAAAATATTGATTACTGAATTGATATAGATATAACTTTCCAAACAAATGAAAATATTCTTATAGAAAAAATAAACAGAGAACAACCTGGAAATATTAAAGATCTGTTATATTATGTAATCCTGGTTGTTTGGTATGTAAATAGATAAAATGGAACCATGTGTGTATACTATAGGAACTATGACGAAACATCATATTCGAATTGTGATGACACCAATATTTTTATAGATGGAACTATGTACTGTAGAAAGTGAAATAAGTGATTCTTTGAATATCTTTTTTTAACCTGGTAAAAATGCACTGCAATTACCATTCTCTTTTGGCATTACTTAACATTTCAGCTTCACACCATGCAACTAAAGCCCATAACCACAGTATTACTGGCAACAAAAGGACAGCGCTCCAATAATATGATATTGTCTCATTCACTAATGCAAATTTAAAGGAATATAACGCCAATGTCACTATAGAATAGGTCCCGAGTAACACTAAACAACCTAATAACTTTTGATTCATCTACTTTGTAAGTGTATATTCACAAAATTAAAATTTGAAGTTAAGAATTAATTAACGGTGAAAGGTATCTCTAACGTTCAAAAAAAAGGTTAATAGTATTCATATAGTTCATCCCTGCTGGAATGAGTACTTTGATTCCCCAAGTAGACTATCAGCTGTATACTAACTTCAACAATTATGCGTGTCTTTTATATTACATGAACAGCCGTTCAGATTATGGTTTTTCCTTTTTATTATTTAGGGCTTAATTATTAAAAGTAAACGAAGTTAATATTTAAAGGAATAATAAAGATACATAAACTCCTGATTATACCGATTATGAGTTTATTCATGTCAATGGAACAGTTAATTATCGATACCCGATTTAAATATGTCTGTTGAGAACAATATCTATGAAAATGTGGCAGAAATGTTCTTAGTACGTTATAAAGATTGGATCATTCAAAAGGTGAAAGAAACTGGTGAAATATCACGATTCCAAAATTTAGTAGCTCATAATGGGTTCTGTCAGGAATTGGCAAGGCTCGGTAACAGATTAACAAAGGTTTACGATAATCCAGAATGGCATTCGATTGTGTTAGAAACATTAGATATTGACCTTATATATGGGAATGTTGACAAGACATTATCTGAAAACGGAGGGAACGATAAAGAGTATACAGATCTATTAGTAAAAGAATTGTTAAGATACTTCAAACAAGATTTCTTTAAATGGGTGAATCAACCAGATTGTCAAAATTGTGACTCTAGCATTGAGACAAATCAAACTGCAATCGGCATTCAAAGACCTACTGCTGAAGAAGCCCGCTATGAATGTGGAAATGTAGAAGTATATAGATGTAATCATTGTGGGGGGACTACAAGGTTTCCTAGGTATAATAATCCTATTAAACTTTTAGAAACTAGAAAAGGAAGATGTGGTGAATTTTGTAATGTTTTCACATTAATACTGAAATCGTTTGGTTTGGAAGCGAGATACATCTGGAATAAAGAAGATCATGTGTGGTGTGAATTTTACTCCACAAATTTAGATAGATGGGTTCATGTTGATCCTAGCGAACAATCATTTGATCAGCCATATATTTACTCTATTAATTGGAATAAAAAAATGAGTTATTGCATAGCATTCAATAAAGATGGTGTAACGGATGTCTCAAGAAGGTACATTATTAAAAATGCATTAGAAAGAAAGGAATGCAACGAAGGAAATTTGTCATTTTTCTGTGATTTTTATACTAAATCTTTAAGGAAATCTTTAACAAATGATGAGATATATAGCTTGGAGATGAGAGACGAAAGAGAGAGATTGCAATTCCTTAAACCTGAAACTGTAACAGATGATACAAAGACTACTAAGACAGAGCAAGTTGGCAGAATTAGTGGATCCACAGAATGGAAGAAAAGCAGAGGTGAAGGTGGTAACTAGGACACCAATTTGGCCGGATTTTATCACATACCAGTATATTCGATTTTTTTAATTATTTGCATACACTAAATATAATTTTTAAATAACTAGGAAAGATTATAAATTCCTTGAATATTGACTATGCTGCATATTATATAATATATTAAGTTTGAATTTGCTTTTTATTTACATGTATGTTTCTATTTTTTGCTAATAAGGTATATTTTCTTTCTAGGATACGAGCAATCAGTCAATATCGAGGCTAAGTGAATTCACGCTGGATATTTGAGCAGTTGTTTCTTCTAGAAGATGGTTAAAGAATTTTATGGATGTTCTAGTGTCATTAAGTCGTGAAGTTAACTTGCTCTTCACTTCTATTTGTTTGTTAATTAGTAACTCGCACGACTTAACGATTTCTCTAACAGGGAATTTGAGAACTTGTTGGATTTCTTTTGAAATTCTTTCGGCGTTTAAACTAACATAATCATGATTTTGTATTTGCTCCCTATATTTAACTAACAGATTTTTAGGTAATGCTCGATGCAAATCATGAATTAGATATGTTGTCCCCAAAAACAAACAACTTGCAGTAAACGGAATGATCATGCTTTTAAAGCTGTTCCATGAAAAAAATTGTAACCCATTTAATACAACACTTCCAATAACTTTAACACTACCAACAGAATACACTGCTAGAGCTGGAAGACCAGAAGTCAATAATAAAGATGGTTGTAGCCAGTATTGGCCCAATGTATAAGAATTCAATCCAAAGAATGAAACTAGTGAGTTAGCATTGTTGGTCGTCGAAGTCTGCGATTCTTCATCGAGTATCCTGCTACCCTTATTTCTCCATCCACAAGCTAAATAGAAAAGGAATCCATTCCAAGATGGATCAATCAAATAACTCAGTGATAAAGGCACTGATATTTTTTTTAAACTATCGTGATGTTTTTTCTTGAACATCAAATCGCTTTGGAATACCCTATCTACGACAAATGTTTCGCCTAATTCATTGACACCTAATTCATTAATGGTATCTACTGCATTCTGAGTTTTGAACTTCGCAAAGGATTCACTTTCAATAATACTATTTCTAATACTAGTGGCGATGTGCTTATCTGTGTAAAAGATGTAGTCGTGTATTCTTGATAGCCCTTTATATATTGGAAATGATTCAATTGGTATATTTAAAGAATCCCTAATTGATTGTTTAGTCTTTTCAACAACTTCACCAACTGTGGAATCTACTATTTTATCGATTTTGGTTGTTAAAATAGAATACCTATTGGAAGTTTCTTTCAAATGTGGCTGTAAATCGTTTAATTCTTTTTCTATTTTTTTATCCTCTTCAGTATTGACCTTGTTGTTGTAGATAGATATTTGCTTGATGTCTGTCAAAAGTTTTATCAAGTACGTTTTTGCTGGTAATAATTTTGATAGTGATCTTTTCTTCAAAACAAAATTTCTTAATGCATTTTCCAAATGTTGAAAATTTGGATCATCATTATCTTGATCAGAATCATTATTGTCATCATCATTAGTATCTTCATTATCATTCTCTGTTAGGTTATTACTATCCTCGTCAGATCCTTCAATAAAATGTACGAATTCGTTTGCTTGTTTATAAGTTTCTGGTGAAAGCTCTTCTATTTGTTTAAGAATTAGTTGTTTACAACGTTCCTTATTTCTAATCCTATCAAATTTTTTAATAACAAAAAACATTAATTTTTTTTCCTTTGATGCTAATTGTATAAATTCCCTTGCTGAAAGTGTCAATTGATTTTCTGCATTGACTACAAATACAACCAAGTCAATTTCTTCTTGACGAGCTAAAACTTCAGCTGTCTGTATGGAGTCTATGTTCAACCCTGGAGAATCAATTAATGATATATTTACAATTCCATTCTTCAACAAACTCTTTTCTGTATTTTCTTTATTAGTTTTATCCTTGATGTATATTTTGAGTAATGCATATTTTTCATTTTCTGTTACTACTTTTGGTAAGTCCCCGATGTTAACGATTTCATAAGTTGATAAATCTGCTATATTATATTGAGCATTAGCTTCTTTTACATTACTTGCTAATTCCGTAGTGATTGCGTGAACTTCTTCTGAATAATTATTTAGCGATGAATCAAAGATTTCACAGAAAACGAATGTACATGGCAATTGATCTTCAGGTAATAAATTGCTTCTTTTAAGCAACTTGTTACAAAAATTTGTTTTACCTGTATTTACATCCCCTGTAATGAAAACCTTTGAATTGACATCATTGATCCTTATCTTTAACGAAATCAAATGATTAATTGATGAATCAATTTGTAACAAAAAAAGCTTTGAAGTAGCCTCTTTATCAAGATTCAAGTTATTGTCATTATTTTGATTGTAATTACCTTCTATTTTCAATTGTAATTTCAAAATAGTTAAAGTAGCATCATCATCGTTATCTGGATTGATGGGTAGATGTATTGGTCTCGCTATATTTTCTGTCCTCAGACTTGTTAGCAATGTATCAGTAATCACGATAGCCTTCTCTAATGCTTTTCTATTATTTTTGTAGTTCCATTGACTCAATTGTGAAGAAATCAAATCAACGTCTTTCCTTAATTCTTTTTTGTTAACCTTTGTTGTATTCTTGGAAGTATTGTTACCTATAAAATCATCATAAAAACTGTCATAATTGTCATCAACCACATTATTATTCTCTGAATCCAATAATTCACCATTGCAATACGTTAAAATACTAGAGTCATTATATTTATCATCTTTCTTATCCTTATTCTGATTATCTACACTATGTTCGTTTTCTGAGTCTGACATCTTCCAATAGATAATTAAACCATTAAGATAGCAACTGGGACGGATAGCCTACTAGTACCTATCCATTCTATTATCTTAATGACAAAACAGTTATGCATACAAAGTCAGTTTTAAAATATTTATACAAATATGTATTTATATTTATTTATGTTTATTGGTATTGGCGGGTTTTCAAAATTTACGGGTACGCGCTTAATCATGATCCTATAAATTACAATAACCCTTACAGAGATGCAATCAAATCAACCATTAAATAGCTATCAACAGACATTGTAGTTTCTCTCCATCTACAATACCAAAGTTATTTTAAACAATCATTAGCTTACTAAACGTGTAGTATTCAAAAATAACCATACATCTTAATTAAGCCCCATTATCACTCCCATTCTGCACTATGCTATGCCATACAATGGCTTCTAATATCATGAACTTTAAGTGTGTTATATTTAATGCGCTCGTTATAAATGACTAGAAAATTTTTTATGGAAAATTTAGCGATGAGCTTTAACTATGGCAGCTTTGAAAAATTAATAAAAATTTTTTAAAAGCTCATCTCATCTCATCTCATCTCATCTTAACTTAATTATTCTACAATTTAGAAGTAGAAAGACTTTGATGTTAATAGATTTATATATATCAAAACTAAGAGTGCTTGATATAAAGGTGGATCTTGAGTTCTTGGATTTGGTTTCGCTATTCTCTTATTATATTATTTTTTGATTGTAGGACAAAGTCTGTATGGATATATTCATATATTGATTTATATATAAATATCACATATCTATCTATCTTTAGGAAATTTGTTGACTAGAAATTTTAGTTCGAGGTTGTTTTTTAATACTAATTAAGTTATAATCGAAAGTAAAAAAGACATTTGAAAGATATATTTCATCTATAGAGATACAAGTTAAACAATAAACAGAAATAAGTAAAATAAAAAATGCAACTATCCTGGAAGAATATCCCAACTGTTGCTCCTGCCAACGATTTGTTGGATATCGTGTTGAATAGAACACAAAGAAAGACTCCGACTGTCATTAGACCTGGTTTCAATATTACTAGAATCAGAGCTTTTTATATGCGTAAAGTGAAATTCACTTCTGAAGGTTTTATTGAAAAATTCGATGATATTATTAAAGGTTTCCCAAACATCAATGATGTTCATCCATTCCACAGAGATTTAATGGATACCTTATATGAAAAGAATCATTATAAGATTTCTTTAGCTGCTATATCAAAAGCTAAAACTTTAATTGAACAAGTATCTCGTGATTACATTAGATTGTTGAAATTTGGTCAATCTTTATTTCAATGTAAACAATTGAAAAGAGCTGCTTTAGGTAGAATGGCTACCATCGTTAAGAAATTAAAGGATGCATTATCTTATTTGGAACAAGTTAGACAACATTTAGGTAGATTGCCATCTATTGATCCAAACACTAGAACTCTGTTGATCTGTGGTTATCCAAATGTTGGTAAGTCATCTTTCTTAAGATGTATTACAAAAGCTGATGTTGAAGTTCAACCATATGCTTTCACCACCAAGTCATTATATGTTGGTCATTTTGATTATAAATATCTACGTTTCCAAGCCATTGATACTCCAGGTATTTTGGATAGACCAACTGAAGAAATGAACAATATTGAAATGCAATCCATTTATGCTATTGCTCATTTACGTTCGTGTGTTCTATATTTTATGGATCTTTCTGAACAGTGTGGTTTCACAGTTGAAGCTCAAGTCAAATTATTCCATTCTATTAAACCATTATTTGCTAACAAATCAGTGATGGTTGTTATTAACAAAACCGATATCATTGGTCCACAAGATCTAGATGAAGAGCGTGCTGCATTATTACAAACCGTCAAGGATGTTCAAGGTGTTGAAATCATGACAACTTCTTGTCAAATGGAAGAAAACGTTATGGAAGTTAGAAACAAAGCATGTGAAAAGCTATTGGCTGCCAGAATTGAAACTAAGTTAAAATCACAATCAAGAGTTAACAACGTCTTAAACAAAATCCATGTTTCTAAACCACAAAGCAGAGATGACGTTGACAGATCACCATTTATTCCTGAAACATTCAAATCTCTGAAGAAATACGATCCAGAAGATCCAGAAAGACACATTTTGGCTAGAGATATTGAAGGTGAAAATGGTGGTGCTGGTGTCTTCAACATCAATTTGAAGGATAAATACTTATTAGAAGATGAAGAATGGAAAAATGATGTCATGCCAGAAATCATGGACGGTAAGAATGTTTACGATTTCTTAGACCCAGAGATCGCTGCCAAGTTACAAGCGTTAGAAGAAGAAGAAGAAAGATTAGAACAAGAAGGTCTATACAACTCTGATGACGACGAAGTATTTGACGGTTACACTGGTGATGAAGTTGATGAAATCAGAGAAAAAGCCCAATGGATCAGAGACAAGCAAAAGATGATGATTGCCGAAGCCAGAAATAGAAAGTCATTGAAGAACAAAGCCATTATGCCACGTTCCAAACTTACCAAATCTTTTGGCCAAATGGAAACTCATATGGCTAAATTAGGACACGATATGTCTGCTCTATATGATAGACAATCAGTTGCCGCATATGCTAATAGATATAGAGAAAGTGGTGCTGATGTCGTATTCGGTGCTGGTGATGCTATCGAAGGAAGCAAATCTGCCAACGGTGGTACATTGAACCAATCCGACAGATTGCTAGACGGTGTTGCAGATGGTTCGATGAGATCCAAGGCCGAGAGAATGGCTAAACTACAAAGAAGAGAAAGAAATAGAAACGCTAGAGCTGGTGAAGCCGACAGACATGCAACTGCTTCATTACCAAAACATCTGTTCAGTGGTAAACGTGGTAATGGTAAAACTGATTTCCGTTAATCAAAAATATATCAATTATGTATATTTTATTTTTCATATTTTATAGGTTTTGTATATTAGATAATAATCATAAAGTACATTTGTGAAACAGGCCACACGACACTGCATATGTGCATGTGCATACCTATAAACATAAGGTGAATGAAATTACATGAATGAAACACATATATTAATATGTTAATCTTGCAGAGAAGCGCAATATAATGTAAGATGGATACACATACAATCTATCAATCAGTTCATATACATGTATCATAACAGAGAACATACGAACTGTATATCTTGCTGTGTATGTGTGTGTGCGCTCGTTTACATTTGCAAGTGGACGGAACACACACAAGATATGAAATAAAATGGCTCAGCAGCGGACATATTGTTGTAGACATAAAAGCTTTGAAGAAATTCCATAAACAAGGACGAGGACCAAGCTCAGTGAGGGGAGGTTTATATCCTGACCAATATTCCGGTTCATTCAAAGTGCGAACTATTTATTTAACTGCATTGCCATTACCATTGCCACCACAAAGAAATGAAGAAACAACTATTGCTTCCCAGGGGGCAGAGTACACTTGCAACGAACAACAATGCATTTTACTAATTACTATAAAGGGTTTTCTTGCCAGTAAATAGAACCACCACAGAGAGTTGACTCTCAGTATGAAAAATGCTCATCGTCAAAGTCAATTAACAATGACTGAGAGAGACAGCCATTACTCGATAAGAAAGGCCATACTAGTGGAGATGATATATGTGTAGTGTGTGCAGTAGTGTATGTAGTAGTCTGTGTGTGTCTGAACTTACGAACAGAAGAGTGAAGAGACAACAGATACTTACGCATACTAGCAATGAACTTGTGGTACCATCAAGTAAAGGAGAAACACAAGTGCAAAAGAACGTAATTGCCTATTGTTGTTGTATTTCTTTCTGTGTATTTCTGATTATTTTTAATTATAAGAAGGTGAAGACAAAGTGAAATGCACACACACAACGCATACACATGTACATAAAGAAGTGTTATTACGCACCGGTTGTCCTCACATATGGAACACCTGCAAATAGTCCACGCAGTAGCCCGGCAAGGTACGACTACCATCTCTTCAAACATTGCATATATCATATATACATGCATATTCTTGCATCTTACCGGCAGAGAAACAAGACATTCGTTAATAGGAAACGGAGGTGTACAACAATTCAGCTTGTCGGACAATACTAACAGCAAGACAATACCACCTATCATAACTAGCAATAGGCAAGATTTTAGGAACTTTTGATTAGGTTTTACTACATTTCAAATTTTTAAATTCGATATAACTGAAAAATAGGTTTGTCTTCTGTTGTTGCAGATGTTTCAGTCAATTTTTCAACATCAAAAATAACTCTCGAACGTTGTTTCTAATTACATGATTGAAACTAATTAATTACCTCTAAATTGTCCTCATCTTTTGTATTTTCTTTTTTTGTATTTATGCTGTTTACCATTAAATATGAAGATTGTGTTATTTCTATTTCGAATCCATTTATACTTTTGAAGGTTAGCCCGCATATAGGTTACTTATTTCAAGGTTTGTCTCTTGTAAATGATATACTTTTGATTTTAGTTAAGTCAAGTTAAAAAATGGTTAAGTGCTTTTCGTTATTGTACATTTCCTATATTCTTAGTTTGTATTTCTAGAACAAAATCGCAACAGAGTGTACCACAGTTTGGGTTATGTTTTCTTATCCATTTTTCTATTTTATGTTTGTGATCAATTAAGATGGTTAACAGTCACTTAGTAGTTGATGTAGTGGCACTGGATTTCAATTGAATTTTATTATTTTATCCTTGATAAATTAGTGTTCTGGATACATTGGTTCTTTTTTTTATTTTATTTTCAAGTTCTTGTCAATTCAATAGCAATACGATAATTAAAATCGCATTAAGTCCCCTGCGTTACTCTTTTGTTTTCCAGTTAATTATTATTAATTCCAAATTTATTTCAATTGATATATAAAGGATTAATATTTTTCAATCCATTGATGTGAACCTTGAACCTTTTGTAAATTGTTTTGTAGTTTTAACAATTGACCTTTTAAAATATTTACATTTTCCCTTTCTATTCTAAGTTATGAACATAATCAAATCAACTAGCAATATATTCAGGTTAAATTTAAAAAATCTAATAAATTCTAGTAAATTAAAACTATACAATACTCAATTAAATTACATACATAAAATGTCTGCTGCTCAAGAATACGATTACCTTGTCATCGGTGGTGGTTCCGGTGGTGTTGCTTCTGCCAGAAGAGCTGCTAGTTACGGTGCTAAAGTTTTACTTATTGAAGGTAAGAAATTAGGTGGTACTTGTGTTAATGTTGGTTGTGTGCCAAAGAAAATTATGTGGTATGCTTCTGACTTAGCCGGTAGAATACAACAGGCTCATGATTTAAAGCTATTTGAAGACTTACCATTAGACAGAGAACATTTAACTTTCAACTGGGAAGGTTATAAGGCTAAGAGAGATGCCACTATTAAGAGATTAAATGGTATCTATGCTTCTAACTGTGAAAGGGAAAATGTCGACGTTGTTTTCGGTTGGGCTTCTTTCAACAAAGATGGTGATGTTGAAGTTAAGAAAGCAGATGGTTCCGTTCAAGTTTACAAAGCTAAGAAAGTTTTAATTGCCACTGGTGGTAAGCCAGTCATGCCAGAAAATATTCCAGGTTTCGAACATGGTATTACCTCTGATGGTTTCTTTGAATTGGAGAAACAACCAAAGAAGGTTGTTTTAGTTGGTGCTGGTTACATCGGTGTTGAATTGGCTGGTGTTTTCCATGGTTTAGGCTCTGAAACTCATTTAGTGATTAGAGGTGAAACTTTCTTAAGAAAATTCGATGAAATGATTCAAAAGAAAGTCACTGACCATTACGTGGAATCAGGTATTAATGTTCACAAGAAAAGTGTTGTCAGTAAAGTAGTCAAGGACGAAGCCACTGGTAAGCTAACTGTCACCTTAAATGACAGCACTGAATTAAAGGATGTTGACACTTTAGTCTGGTCTGTCGGCCGTAGAACTTACTTGGGTCTAGGTTTAGAAAATATCAAGATAGAATTGAACGCTAGAGAGCAAATTGTTGTTGATGAATACCAAAACACCAACGTTCCAAATGTTTTCTCCTTAGGTGATGTTGTTGGTAACGTCGAATTAACTCCAGTTGCTATTGCTGCCGGTAGAAAATTAGCTAACAGATTATTCGGTCCAGTAAAATTCAAGAACGATAAATTAGATTACAGCAATGTTCCAAGTGTCGTCTTCTCTCATCCAGTCGCTGGTACTTGTGGTATGACCGAAGCTGATGCTGTTGCCAAATATGGTGAAAATAACATCAAGGTATACAAGACCGAATTCACTGACATGTACAACGCTTTATTGGATGATCCAATTAAGAAACAACCAACTGGTTACAAATTAGTTTGTGCCGGTCCAGAAGAAAAGGTTGTCGGTCTACATATCGTTGGTCCAAGCTCCTCTGAAATCTTACAAGGTTTCGGTGTTGCCATCAAGATGGGTGCCACCAAGGCTGACTTTGACAACTGTGTTGCCATTCACCCAACCTCTGCTGAAGAAATTGTTACTTTACGTTAAATTTGTAATATGTGATAAAATTAACGAGCTCAGAAACGAAATAAAATGAATTTTATTCAGACTTGTTACCAATCCATTCATGTATAACTATATATTGACTATATATTTATATGTTAAAAAAATTTATAATACTAATGATAAATATGATAATTAATATATTTTTAACAATTTTTGTCTTTGAATAAAATATTCAATGTTACGTTATCACCTTTTCTAGTTATCACCTTTTCTAGTTATCACCTTTTCTAGTTAGCATAAAATTAGCTATATCTAACTATCACTTATTGGGTACAAATTATAAAATAAAACCTCCGAATCTAAATGATAATAAATTTTAAAATTGTTTTAAAAGATACAATATTATAAATGAAGTATACAATTAATTATGTTTTAAAGGAACCTAAATTTAGCATTGAGATATACTAGTAATTTAAGCCTTTAAAGAAGAAGCTCTTCTCTTTCTTGTTTCAGCCTTTTCAGCTTTTCTTTCAGCTAATCTCTTAGCTAATAATTGAGCGTATTCGGCAGCAGCTTCTCTTTGAGCTTGAGCATTTCTGATCTTCAAGGACTTTTGGTGTCTCTTTCTTTGTAATCTTTGTGGAGTGACTAATCTTTGGATCTTTGGAGCCTTGGTGTAAGTCTTTTCACCCTTGGTAACTTCTCTTCTAATGACGAAGTCACGGACATCATCTTCCTTGGTTAAACCGAAGAATTTTCTGATGTTGTTAGCTCTCTTTGGACCTAATCTCTTTGGAACAGTAGCGTCAGTAACACCTTCTAATTCTTGTTCACCCTTCTTGGTGATGACTAAAGATAAGACAGCTAAATCTGGACCAACAATAGCACCTCTGACAGACTTTCTCTTTCTTTCACCAGTTCTTCTTGGTCTGTAACAAGAAACACCCTTAGTTAATAATAACTTAACTCTGGTTGGTAATAAGACACCTTGTTTCATTGGGAAACCTTGTTTGTCGTTACCACCGGAGATCTTGAAGGTGTAACCCTTGAATTCGTCACCAACGGATTCACCGTCAACTTCTTGACCAATTCTCTTGTCGTAGAAGACACGGATACGGTGTTCGTCATCGATTTCGACGGTCTTTTGAGTACCGTTAACTGGGTAAGCAATGTTCAACTAATATAAGAGAAACATTAAAATTATTCGATTACATAAAAACAAATAATTTTAATATAATAAAACTGTTAGTAAATTAATTCGCTAATTAGAGAAAGTTGATATTTGAACTTTGAATAACTGTGAAATAGAATGTAGACTTTATCAAACGTTGTGAAGAAAAAAATAATGAAACCTAAATTCATATTACATTACTGATAAGATTGTTCCATGACGTTTGGTGATTTATTCCTCTTAATGACCTATAATAAAAGCAACGGTTGATTTTAATCAATTAGTTAATCGATATTTCGTATTGGTATTCCTTCGTCTATTAATATATTTTCTAGATTGTTGAATCTGATTTATTCTGCTATATCAAAAATACGTTCACATTTTAAACTATAATCTTTATTGCAATAGTTACATATCTATGGATTATTGGGTACTGCTCATAATATCTATTCAGGAATCGACCTCTGTCTCAAAGTATCACTATTTTTCATTGTATCATCACATTTATATGTTCATTATCGTTTTAAAATGAATGGTTTAGCTCTAAAACATACCTTCATGATGGCTCACTTGTCTTTAGTATGGGTTCTTGGAACTGAATTTTGACCAAGTAACGTTTATATACTGTAATTTTTTTATATATATTCAAATATACAAGTTAATTTAGTATATGTGAGGTCAAATTAATTATCATAATTTTGTTAATTTGTTCCAAAATTTTCCAATCTTCTCTGTAACTATTTAGAAGAGAAGTGAATTTTGCAGGATTTGTGTAAGCAAAAGTTGTTAATTCGAGATGATGTTACAAGTCACTAATATCAACAGAGGCCTACTCACACTCAATTCATATTACTAGCATCCATGTACTATACAATGAAGTTAGCGGTATTCTCACCTAGATCAGTAGCACACTATTCAGTATTCTTACCATCTTAGAATGAATTTTGTTCAATGAGTATGTCGGGAAAGGGAGCCTTCCAGCATGTGAGCAGTTGAAGTTCACCCTAGAAGGAGAAAAGTCTCTGTCTAAACTAAAAATGCTAGACGGAGCATCAGTGTAAATTGCTAAACGGCTTCCTATAAAACAATAAATTAACAATTGAAGGAAAACGTATTTTGCGTGTATCACGTGAATCTGCTAACGGAATTTTCTTGGAAAATAATTTATGAAAAATGTTTTATAAAATATAATTTTTGAAAAAATGTTGTAAAAATAAAATGTTTTAATAATGTACGGATGTTTGATTTTGCAGTCATATATTGTCTCGTTTTTTTTGATGGCTTTTTAACAACAGTTATATATGATTATGTTGATACGAAAATAAGACCATTACCACTTTTTATATTACGTTATGATATATAAGATAGGTTGATTTTTCTTAATTAAAGAATGATGATATATAGTTATGTAGATATATATGAAGTTAGGATAAGTAAAGAAGTATTATGTTATAGTGATAAATATCATCATGTTCCGTATACAAACAATTAATCTTAACGAATTAGTGTATATTTTCTTAATTAACTATTTAAGATCAGTTAAATAAATAAATGCAAACTTTGATAATATTTTTTGATGACCTTATCCATTGTTCTTGGATAAAATGATAAATGCTAAAAGGATGGTCGTAATTTAAAACTGTTAAATTTAGTTTTGATTTTCATTGTTCTGTGGTCCATTTATATTGTTAGAAATTAGGGATGAATTTAGATCATCTTCGGACCTTTGTTGAGCAGATAATTTATTAATGTTATTCATTATTTTAGTATCATCGTTGCTAGCTTCGTTCGAAAAATTAAAATATTTCCCTGTAGCAGATGGAGGTAATTTGGAAGTTATATAAGGGGTTAGACCGCTATTTTCTGGGAATGCTGAAGCAGGTATCTCACTCGACATGTTTGTAGCGTTGGAATTGATTTGTTCATTATGAGGAAGTGTATTGTTATCAATAGGGGCAGCGGTGGCTGGTGAGTATTCCTGTTTTATATTCCAATCACGAAACATTGGCGACGATGTGCTTGGAGATGCAAAGATTAAATCATGAGCAAATTTGGAGGGGAGAGAGCCAGTCAATGGACCATTGTTCACAATATTTGGTGAATCTGCTATAACTGGAGAATTTAATTTCATCTGACCATTGGGCTGATGTTTTCCCGCTTGTACTTGCTGCTGTATTTGCTTCTGAAAGTATTGAGTATATGTATTTTGTGATGCATTCGATGGATTCTTATTATTCACATTGAAACTTTGTAAAGGAGTTGCAACATATGGTTGGGCAGAAGGAAATGAGGAGAATACGGAATGTAACCCAAAATTTGCAGTCATAGGAGATTTATAACCTACCTTTTGCATATCATTTTTATCGAACATTAGTGATCCATTAGAGAGAATGTTTTGGTTTCCTTGAGTTGGTGTTTGACCAGCTGATTTGTTTCTTGTGTCCTCATCTGTCGTTTTGTATGACTTTGCTTGCGAGTGTGATGCCGTTACACTGGAATTGGATGAGGTAGAAGAGAGGGGTCGCCCATTATTATTTGCTGTTAGGGGAGTAGATACTCTTACATTTGAATTAACCAATAAGGTATTTCCGGTGGCTGTGTTATTAGTTGTATTATCATTTGGAATATGAACTCTAAGAATTGGTCTTCTTGTTGGCAAGTTATTATCCGTATTAGGCACATAATTTAGTCTTGAATTGCTTATATTTGGTTTACTGAGTAATGGTAAATTAGGCAAAGCTGGTGCACTTGAAAATCTATCAATATTAGATGAAGGCATGACCCTAATATTGTCATTCTCAGTTCCAAGATTTAAAGATAAGCTTGTCCGAGAATTTGAAATATCTTTCAGTATATTATTTTGAGGATTTGTTGTTTGATGGTATAAACTTTGGAATTTATGTGACATAGATTTGACTTTATCCCTTTTGGCTCTTTTCTTCTCTTCATTGTCTGTATCCACCGTTAAACTCCTTTTATATCGATGAACTTGTTCATTTTCATTTTCCTGATACATCACAGTATCATTATTTGCAGGATCTTCAAATTCACTTTTGATGACTCTGACTTCTTCTTCCTCTTCATCATCATCCTCGTCAAAATATTCCTCGCTACTATTCTCGGATTTAGTTTCTGATTTTGTATTGTTACTATGCCCAGTGTTATCACTTTCGTTGACTGATTCAACTTTGACCTTAGATTTCCTTGTGTAAGGTTTCCTAGATTTTTTATTTGAAATGCTACTTTCGTTTTTCCTAATAGCTTCATAAACATTGTTTTTTCTATATTCCCCATCATAGTCGAGTGGAGTTTTAACTGAATGATTTAAAGTTTCATTTGATTTATTTTCTTTATAGAAGGTTAGAAAATCATCAATATCATTCATCGATTTAAATTCATAAAGGGTCTTATTTGTCCCTAGAATAATCAATGAAACATCGACTTGACATAGAACACTCAACTCATAAGCTTTTTTCAGCAACCCGGCTTTCCTCTTAATAAATGTAACCGATCTATTTCTATCCTGCACTATTGGCTGGATGTCGATCTTACGTCTTCCCATGTCTTACTATTATTTATATAGTGTACTAATTCACAAATCAAACTATCTAAAAGAAAAACTGTTGATCTATGTTCTTGAAATCTATAGAAGCCAAACCTAAAATATGTTCAAATGTCGGTATTGCTGCTTGTTTTGATGCATCCAGATTATTTAAAGATACTTGCTTTTCAAAAATTCAAAGTGTTCAGTTTGGTGTAATTTGGTAACTGTATTAATTTTATGATCCCAACCTTTAATTCTATCAAAACTGAAAGCACTTTCTCATATAACTGCACCCAAACCTTTAACTTTAGTTATGTCTGTAACTATCAGGACCTGTACTAAAGTTTTTAGCTCTACTTAAACCTTTTCCATTGATATTAAATATTACATTCGTTATAATGATATATTATTTAAATAGAAAAATGTTTCTATTTTTAAAATCAATTTTTTGACGTCTTCTCGATTTTTCAGTTTTTTCTGATTTAAATTTTTCAAAAGTTTAAATTGAAGCCACCAGGAATCGATGAGATAAACAAGACACCATTCATTATTGAATAACCCATCTAATCAAGTGTTTATGAGATACAGAGGTTAACCTAATACCATGGGAAAACTCATATTTTTACAGTACACATATATATATATTGCTATGTTATGGATAAGTGAAAGATCCAATAGTACCTTCGAAAATACAACTGGATTCAATTGGTTTGCATTAGATGTGATGTGATGTTGCTCTAAATATCAATCCCATTTGAATCAATGATGTTATTATGTCACTTACATTATATTTCTAAATATGCAACTCTATATATAACTTTTAGAATTAAGAACCGATCAACTGGCATATATACATGCCGCTCATATATTAATTACATTATACATACGCACTTGCATGACAGATTGATGACATAAGGTATGTAAGAAAGTGAGATATTAGTGTCCAAAAGATACCTTACACAATACATGAGATTGGATGCAAGAACGCACACGAGTCTTAAATACATATGAAAGACACAAACCTTATGCTATGTGCACGTGATATAATTGCTGCTGACTACTCGACAGTAAAAGAATTACGTTTCTAACGGATATGTATTATTGTAATGAAATTGTTGGGAAAGTTAACCACACCGGTTGCATTTATATAGTCCAAGCTATATATAATAGTTTTGACTACTGTTATGAACTCGATGACTCCCAATAAGAGGAAAAACAGACAAAGCTTAAACTGCAAAGCCAATTGCCGTAACCAACACCAAGAAACCAAGAATCACCACACTACAAGCGATAAACTTCAAATACCATCTGAAGGACTCTAGTAAAATTCAATTGGATATACAGAACTCACAGGTACATACTGCAAACCTACCCACCATACATAACTATTCTCGTATGTGCTGTTGGGCTTTTCTTCTACTTCACTAATTCCGTTATTCTAAATATACCTGCATATATATGTGCACATACACCTGTATTTGTCCATTACAATTGTTAAGCTAAACACATCGTCAAAAATTTAATCTACTGTAGTTTATACATAAAATTCTTTAAAGAATAACTGAAGTTCAATTCTCAAACCCACTTCAACCAATTCTTAGTACTTCCTATCTCTCACTCTCTCACGCTGTTGTTTTCTTGTTCTTGCTCGTATCGAAAATAAACTTCCTTCGGCTTTCGAACTTCAAAGCCATCCATTTCTATTTCTAGCTTCCTACAACAAAGATATTTCAAGTAGGCTTAAAAGATACGATCTTATATCATACAAACAACAAGGTTTCCTACACTTTTCACTACAACTACTTTCTAAGTTGGTTTCCAAACAGCCTTTGAATATCTTTTTTCGGCTTTAAAGATTATATAAGTTACTTTTAATTATTGTATCACATTCATTTCTTTGTTACTCTGTATTTCGATATTGATAGTATTTACTTTTTTTCATTTTTACCATGTACGTTTACTACTGTACAAAGGATGTTGTAATCTACTCTTTGCTAGTGTTTCTTTAAATTTATTTTGAATTCCTACGTTATTCAAGCTTTGTGCATACGCATCTGAATTAAAGATACTCTGAACACCATTTAATGAAATTAAATCTGTTCTAGAAACTGGGTTTATAGTTTACTGCTGTGTCTCTTTTTCTCTTTCCTTTTGTTTTTAGATATATATATATATGTATGTATGTATGTATATATCTGTGTGTATGCATTAAACATTATCATATTCCTTATTCTTGTATCTTTTGGTGTTCGTTTTTCAACTATAGCTATCAATTGATTACGGATCTCAATTGAATTCAAGAATCCAATAAAATTGTGTTTAAACAAACTCAAGTTTCGTTTAAGTCTGCATATTATATATCAGTGGTACTTTATTTATTGTCATCAATCAACTGTCGAGTAGTCCTCTCCCTTTTTGCAACAAAACTACTATACTATTCCATAATGACTACCTCTAAAACTCATGATGTTGTTCATGAAGCTAACAGCGTAAATTTCCGTGGTACTCCAGAACATTTCCTAAAATCACAACCAAGACCTGGTTATGTCACCAGTATGGAACAGTACCGCGAGATGTATAGAGAATCCATCGAAAACCCAGAAGTTTTCTTCGACAAAATGGCTAAGGATTACTTACATTGGGAAAAACCATACACTAAAGTTTCCTCTGGTTCTTTGGACAATGGTGATATTGCCTGGTTTTTAAATGGTGAATTGAATGCTTCTTATAACTGTGTTGATAGACATGCTTTTGCTAACCCAAATAAGACTGCTTTAATTTATGAAGCTGATGACGAAAGAGAAAATAAAATTATTACATTCGGTGAATTATTACAAGAAGTCTCTAAAGTTGCTGGTGTCTTGAAAAGATGGGGTGTCAAGAAAGGTGACACTGTTGCAGTGTATTTACCTATGATTCCAGCCGCTGTCATTGCTATGTTAGCTGTTGCTCGTTTAGGTGCCATTCATACAGTGGTCTTCGCTGGTTTCTCCGCAGGTTCTTTACAAGAACGTGTAGTTGATGCTGGTTGTAAGGTCGTCATTACTTGTGACGAAGGTAAAAGAGGTGGTAAAACTGTTAACACAAAGAAGATCGTGGATGAAGGTTTGAACGGTGTTCAACAAGTCTCTAAAATATTGGTTTTCCAAAGAACGGGCTCTGAAGATATTCCAATGAAGGCTGGCAGAGATTTCTGGTGGCACGAAGAAACAGAGAAACACAGTGGTTATTTAGCTCCAGTTTCTTGTAACTCTGAAGATCCATTATTTTTATTATATACTTCTGGTTCTACCGGCGCTCCAAAAGGTGTTGTTCATACCACTGGTGGTTACTTATTAGGTGCCGCATTGACTACAAGATATGTTTTCGATATACATCCAGAAGATGTTTTATTCACTGCCGGTGATGTCGGTTGGATCACTGGTCACACATACGCATTATATGGTCCTTTGGCTTTGGGTACCGCATCCATCATTTTTGAATCTACCCCTGCATACCCTGATTATGGTAGATACTGGAGAATTATTGAAAGACATAGAGCTACACATTTCTACGTTGCCCCAACTGCCATGAGATTAATCCAAAAAGTCGGTGAAGCTGAAATTCCAAAATATGACACATCTTCCTTACGTGTTCTAGGTTCAGTTGGTGAGCCAATTGCTCCAGAATTATGGGAATGGTATCACGATAAAATTGGTAACAAAAACTGTGTTATTTGTGACACCATGTGGCAAACTGAATCCGGTTCTCACTTAATTGCACCATTAGCTGGTGCGGTTCCAACCAAGCCAGGTTCCGCTACTGTCCCATTCTTCGGTATTAATGCCTGTATCATTGATCCAGTCACTGGTGTCGAATTAAAGGGCAACGATATTGCCGGTGTTTTAGCAGTTAAATCACCATGGCCATCTATGGCAAGATCTGTCTGGAATGACCATAGCAGATACATGGACACCTACTTGAAACCATACCCAGGTTACTATTTCACAGGTGATGGTGCTGGTAAAGATCATGACGGTTACTACTGGATCAGAGGTAGAGTTGATGATGTTGTAAATGTCTCTGGTCACAGATTATCCACTGCTGAAATTGAAGCTTCATTAGACGGTAGTACAGTTGTTTCCGAAGCTGCCGTTGTTGGTATCCATGACGATTTGACTGGTCAAGCTGTTGTTGCATTTGTCTCTCTAAAAGAGGATATTGAATTATCTGATAGCATGCGTAAGACATTGGTCATGAAGGTTAGAGGTGAAATTGGTCCTTTTGCTGCCCCAAAGACCGTCATCCTAGTCAAAGATTTACCAAAGACCAGATCTGGTAAGATCATGAGAAGAGTTTTAAGAAAAATTGCTTCTAATGAAGCTGACCAACTTGGTGATCTTTCCAGTATGGCCAACCCAGAAATTGTTCCATCTTTAATCGCATCTGTAGAAACACAATTCTTAGCTGTTAAGAAATAATAAATGTGACAATTAAATCATCATTTTTCATCTCATCTCATCATGAATGATAGTTACTTATACAATTATCCCAAATAGATATAAACATTAATAAGTATATAAAAACGTTTAAAACATCATAAGAACCTTTATTTATGAATTTAGTGACATTTGTAGTTTGTGACATCAAATTAACTGACAGTCACCAAATTGTAAACAGCTCGAGCAATTTAGGCAGCCAAATTGACAGCAAGCACTCCCTCGGTTTACAGAGCTCCGTTCCTTGCACATACGCATGTGTCTAGACATTACACACCAAGGACGGGTAGATAAACTATTCAGAAGCACGCATCTTCTACTTAACCAGTTTCTCTACAAGATATAATTGAAATCCATTGGGAAAGCATGTGAAATAAATTAACTCACAGTCACATCTTACTGAAACCCTTGGCAAATTTCAATTAGACATCGCCGCTACAAGAAGTGGAAAACCGGCAATGTTACAACCAAGGAGTTCGTTATAACAACTCAATCAACAATTATAATAGACAATTTACTTAATGATCCTTATCTAAGTTAGTAAATAGAACTCAATTACATACACACATTGATGTTATGCACCTAGTGCACATAGTGGTATTTTTTCATAATTATGGAACAATAATTTATTTCCCACCACCAACGTCCAGCAGTATGCCAATGGTTACAGTCTTGTAAATTGAACTTGAGATTGGAATATATATGATGTGTCTAATGAACTTCCTGAGCAACTTTATTATATATTTATATTTATATATATATATATATAATCGTGGGGAGGGAATTGTGAAGAAACACGCGTGCAAATAAGAAAATGTTTGAATTTAATAGGAGGGCATCGCCTTTAACAAATTTCATGAAATTTGTTAAATAATTCAAGATTGCAATCATTATATTAATCTTGTAATATCAGATAATGGATAAACTGAAGAATACTATGGCATGGTTGTCAATTGTCTAAAGATTGTTTAACTTATGTTGTTACTCATTAAAATTGGTTTGACTTCCCTTTCGTAGAGCTTGGAAAAGTCACTAGACTGGGAAACTGAATATGATGGTTCATATGTAAGTGGATACATATTTCTTGGAATTTATTAATGATTTGAAATTAATTTGAGTTATTGGTACCCTTGCACTTCTAACAGTAAAGGAACAAAAAACACATTTTTTGAATAAACATTCTAGTTCTGTAGTTTTTTGTGTAAAGTCAAGAATACCTTAAAAATACATTATTTTACATTTAACGTTTGAAGATAATATATACCTGAACTGCATACAATATAATAACAAAACATCGTTGTTGGCCCAACTTTTTAGAAATTGAAACCTGTTTATTAGGAACATACATATATTTAGTTCTACTTAGGTCTGCAATAAATTATATTACAAACTTACTGCCAATATGAGTTCCATTGATTTGGGAGCTGCAATTTATATTGCTATAAAACCAATTTTAAAAATTTATTCCATCATTTTTGTTGGATATTTACTTGCAAGGTATAACATTGTGACAACTGAAATTGCTAGAGGTATTTCAAATATGGTGGTAAATGCAATTTTACCGTGTCTGACATTTAATAAGATCGTGACTAATTTATCCTGGCATGATATAAAAGAAATTGGTGTAATTGTTCTATCTGCAATAGTATTGTTTGCTGTTGGTACAGCACTGTCTTTATTGACTAATTACGTCGCTAAGACTCCAAAGGAATGGTTTTGGGGTCTGGTTTTTGCAGGTTTATTCCCAAATATTAGTGATTTACCAATCGCTTATGTTCAAAGTATGGACAATGGGACAGTTTTCACTGAAGATGAGAGTAATAAAGGTGTTGCATATTCTTGTATCTTCTTAACTGTTCAAAGTTTTTTAATGATGAATTTTGGACTATGGAGATTAGTTGGGTACGATTTCGAAAAAGCTGATGATGATTCTGATTCGATCCCAGATGACTCAGATAGGGTTGCTAATAATAACATAAAGGATAAAAATGATGATTATATGGAAACAACTAGTGAAATTATAAAGAATAAGGAATTAAATGAGAGATTAGATGAAAACTTACCAAACAAAACGTTACATGATGAACAAAGTGCTATGGATAACACAATATCGCATGGACAAGAGACCTTTGACACGGTACCCGAAAGTTTAAGAAGCATAGATAGTTTATATAGTTCAGAGTTTTTGAACAATGAAGCAGACTCTGCTCATGATAATGTTTCAAGAGTGGAGTCGTTACAACTATTTATTCCCGAAGCGGCTCATAAAAGGATTCCCTCAACCAGTACTATGTCTGATGTTTTTAAAACTTTCTCTGACCCTTTATTCGGTGGATCATCTGCTTATGACCAACCATCGAGAATTGATGGTCAAGTATTCCAAAATAATACAAACCTAAAACAAATGCATACGTTCAGTAGTATACCGAGTTATATGTCAGTGGGATCTTTGAGAAAACGGAGAACATCAAAGACAAGGTCTAGAAAGCCTTCGATCAATGATGTTATTGAAGAATACTCGGCAGTGGACAGAATTAAAACTGGTGAACTAGATTTGTCAAAACCCTTGACTTTGACTGAGGACATAGGGACATCGAACGTCAACATTGTAAGAGCAGATGTCAAAATGCATGATCTCGAGAGCGCATACCAAAAAGATGATGATTCTCAAATCCATAGTTTCGAAGAAATAAAAAACGGTGTTCATAATGTTCCAAGTAATGTAGAAACAGAGAATTCATCAGATGCTGAACATTATGCAATTAAAGGTTCTCTCAAGATTAGGGTAAACAATTTTATTAGAGAACATAAACTTGAATGGTTAGTTTATATTGCAATCAACTTTTGTAGGCCAGCGTCGTTGGGTGCATTACTGGGTATTATATGTGCTCTAGTTCCTTATTTGAAAGCTCTTTTTGTTATAACGTATGTGCATGTGCACTTGGCACCAGATGGTGAACCAGTTTTAAACTTTTTGATGGATTTCACTGCATATATAGGAAATGCATGTATTCCACTAGGTTTACTTATGTTAGGAGGTACACTGGCCAGATTAGAAATTAAATCTTTACCCAAAGGCTTTATGAAAACAGCAGTGATGCTTACAGCATTGAAGCTTGCCCTAACACCTGTTATTGGTGTTGCATGGACAAACAAATTAGCTGATCTAAATTGGTTAGAAAATAGAATTGGTAGATTTGTCATGATCTTAACATTTTCAATGCCAAGTGCAACTGCACAAGTTTATTTTACTGCATTTTACACACCAGTGGGGCCTAAGCATGTTCAAATGGATTGTTTGTCTGTGTTTTTCCTAATGCAATACTGTGTTTTATTTATTTCATTATCAATTGTTTTAACTTATGCGTTAAAGGTTAATTTAGGGGTATAGTTAGCTATTTTATCTTAATAATTATAGCCATCGATCGACTTTAACAGCAAAAGGTATTGACGATATGTCGCTGAACTCTTACTTATATGACATTTTGTCCTTATAGCATGTCTTTTTACACAGAGATAGACGAGTTTAAATATATAGCTCCTATACCGAATAAAATATATAGCTCCTATACCGAATACTTAAGAAACAAAGTTATACAAAAATATTATTCAGTAAGCTCTAATTAATGAATTCATTTGAAGAAATTATACTAAAATGAGAATGGAGTGACTATGATTGATGTAATATGTTTATTTTAATAAAAAAGATATAATATAAATTAAAAATGCAATAGTAAAAACTTGAAAATAAAAAAATTATAATATTTTAAACAAACATGATTTCCTTATTCTTTTTGATAGTTGTTGATAATATTGCACCGTTAGATATATACAATCCATCGATCGATCTGAATAAGTGGTAAATAGTAAGGGGTTAAGAAAAAGTGTAGATTAGAAAATAACTTGTTAATTTTTCTAAATCAAATTTCTTAAGCCAAAGATGGTAAGTTCTTGGTGTCAATTTTGGTGTTTCTTTGAACGGTGTTACCACTCTTAGACTTGTTGGAACCTCTGGAACCTCTTTCACCTTTACCAGCGTGGTTAGAGAAGTTCTTCTTGGTTCTTGAAGAGTTGTTGTCAGCAAAAGTAGCATCGAAATCTAAGAATTCCTTGACCTTGATTTCTCTGCTCTTTAAGGTCTTGACCTTAGTAGCTTCAGCTAAAACTTCTTCTTCCTTAACGAAGATATGAGCGTTTTCTAAAGTTTCGGCAACCTTGGTGACTTCAGCGACTCTGTTGAATTCACTGTTAGAAATGGACTTCATGTAGTCCTCTAAGGACATCTTGTTGTTGGCAGCAGAACGGGAAGCCTTGTCAGCTTCTAATTCAGCATCAGCATCAGCTTCACCTTCAACTTCGACCTCTAACTCTTTCTTGTCATCACCCCAGCCTCTTTGGACCTTCTTTTGGGTGTCAACCTTACCGGATCTGGATTGACGGTCAGTAGCTCTTCTGTTGTTTGTTCTCTTGGATGGAGCTGGAGCTTCCTTTCTTCTGTTTTGGTCTCTACCAGCAGATTTGTCCTTGAAAGCTTTGTCGTTACCAGTAGCTTGTGGTCTGTTCTTGTTAGCTCTGGCTGGGTTGGCGGATGGTGGTGGAACATCGGCCTTCTTGGAAGAAGTGTTCTTCTTAACAAGTTCTCTTGGTGGTGAGACGACAACGTTAGCGTCTTCGACGTCGTTACCTAATAGATCGAATGGGTTGGACATTTCTTAATATGAACGGTTGATGGTTCTTTTATTTACAATAAGCTAGACGAAGTATAAATAAAAGATGAAGAACGAGTTACGGGATACCAAATAAGACAGTATTTTTTATAAACCACGATTAATTGATTTAAAGCATAGATTTATTTTATTGAAAAGTAATAGAAAAGGTTGTTAATGATGGATATTGTCGACAAATAAAATAAGAATTGAAGAGTTTGAGAGAACAAAATTTACACTATCAAGTGGAAGTTTCGACAACAAAAAAAATATTAGTTGAAATTTTTTGAAATTTCTCAGAAAACTTTTTTCTTCAACAAGGAAACTAACCAAAGACTAAGAAATCAAAATATAGAGAACCGACAGTAGAAACCAAGTCAATTGAACTACCTACTATCTGTGTGAGTTAAGTGACCACTGCTTGTAAAACTCAAAAAACCTGTGAAACACAGGGGAACTTAAAAAAAACGAATAATTTAGGAGGAAAAGTTTTTGCAGAGTACACTGCTGTTTGAACATAGTTTGTTCAATTTCTTGTCTACTGTATGCAGTTTTGACTCTCCCTCTACCGAGGTCTCCATAAAATTCTTCAAAAGTTGAGTTACAGTACACGCGAGAGATGGTGGTGGTCGGGTGTGGTCAGGTCACGTCTACACACTTTGTGTTAGTTTTTTTTCCACTAGCAGGATCACTGGCTAATGGCACCACTGCAGAATCGACTCGTAAAGAAGACAATGCTCAGTGTGCAATACAGAATCGCTTCTGCCAGGATGCAAGAGTAAGACTGGAGACCAAATTGCATACACAGTGCTCAAGAGCAACTGGTGGGTGAACGGGTTGTTTAAAGAAAAGAAACCCAGAGATAGAGGGCGTGGATAGTTAAGGTAAGATAATGGTAAGGCATGGACACAGTAGTATATTTTCTACCGCTGCGAAAGCAAAATTGACAAGACAAATAGCTATACAGTCGGTAGCTTTTTGTAGAGGGGAATAGTAGCAGCGTGATGAAAGCACTAATAAAAATGCTATGGAGAACTCGTTATAATAAACAAGCTAGTTGTTGTTCAAAGATTGGTGATGTAGATCGACTGACAGAATGAACAGTACATATAATTCCAGTACAAATAAGTCTTAATCTGCAGGTATCATGATCGTATAAACTTTGACTTCATCACTTCAGCTCTTTTTTTTTTGAAACTTTTTTGAAATTTCTAAGCGTCATGAGAAATCCTTGGACCGATTACCGTTCCGTCAATTTCATGTAATCCCGTGGTAAATGATATGTCGGGTAACTACTCTACGTTGTCCCGCATGCGCGCACAGGAACAGCGTCAAGTCACGTGCTGCGGGCGACGGAGAAACGCACCTTTTGAGGTTTTTGGAAGCTGTCGACTCCACAGAACGAAAGGCGACAACGCTTCCTAAATGGGAAAATTGATGGATTTTACCTTATGTGGTAATTTCAACTCCTAGCATAAGATAGAGAGGGACAAAACGATATCAAAAATGTTCAAAAGCATTTTAGTCCCACAACCATTAAACAATGATCTTAACGGACCGTGATAGTGGTTCGGGTTGTACCAGTTAGGTTAAATTAAGAGCATGGCGAACAATGGATCGGAAGTGATTGATAATGAAAGAATAAATTGTTAACTTCGGTAATGTCGCTAAAGGTATGGCTGCTGTTATCAGAATAAAAGAAAAGTTTATAGGTTTAAAGAGCTAATTCATTCTAGTGCTTATATCGGTGAGTGTCACTGGTTTCATAGTTCACTAGTATACCAGGGAATTAGAATACATGTATCTTATGGCAATGCACTTCGAACTCGCTGCCTTTTGATATTGTAGTCAGTATCTTGTCCTCCGAGATTCACTGAGCGATGACTAAGCGTGTTTTTTGAGTCAGGTGAAATTTAATATTAGTTGAATAGTGAAAAATATATAAACCACCTTAAAGTTAAATGAATGGCAGTTTTTGTTCATCTGCATAATATAGATGTGTTGGAAGATTCATTGTAGTGCATATTCTAGAAATCGTGTCTTTTCCAATTTACAGAGTTGAGTTATTAGTTAGAAGAAAACTGGTTAAAAACAACACACATAGTTCTCGTATTCTAAGGTTTGTAATTTTTTGCAGGCAAATACGCTCTCAAATATATACATATATATATTGATACTAATTAAAAGATTAAAAGAGTATAGTTAAGTCGATGGAGAGGGAACCCAAGGATCTCGACAAGAATGATCCTAGCGATGTGGCTTCATTGAAGCAAGGTCGCAAGGACGGTGGTACAAAGCCGTTGTCGACCACTTCACCGGAAGCAATTGCGGCGGGAAAGTTGGTTACTCCAACGCGATTATCTGAATTGTTACTAACAAAGGGACCGTTAGCAATAAGATATATAACAAATACACTTAGTGCGGATATACCTAGTTTCAAGGATCTTTCCCTTTCGAAACAGAGGAGGCTTATCATGAGTGTATTGGAGGCAGGAGATGAGACGAATAATGTTGTCTTCGAAAAGATAGGGTGGGGACAATGGACCGCTAAAAAAGTTGAAGATCCAGCTGCATTTATTAATATACGAAACTCAACAAATATTAATAACTCGAAGATTAAAGAAACGATAATCCAAGAGAAGGAAAATAAGTTATTGAAAAAGAAAGAAAGCTCAAAGAACTTGATAATTCAACAATCAAACGACTCAATAGCTCCTGACGAGAAGATTGAATTCCAAAATGAAGATGAGAAGCATTCTAAGGATAAACTCGATCCGTTGAGATCGACATTATATATTGATGAGAATGCAATTATCTCAGATGACGAGTTAGAAGATGATGATCAATTCACTGATCATCTTTATGAACTCGAAGATGAACAAAAATATTTCTCTAAAAACTCATTTGGTGAAGACACACAAAAACTAGAACTTTCTACAACTACTTATAGAAGAAATGATTCAAATTATACTTTCAGTGATAAATTAAGAAGAAAACCAAGTATTGTCATAACGGATTCATCTCTTATCCCTAAATATAACAATAATGATTTTATGGATCATGAATTTTTTCAACATAAAAATAGGAAACAAAGATCAAGAAGTCATTCGATTAGTAGTGCAATTAGACCTTCATTTTATAAGATATCTCATATTTCAATAGGTGACCTCCCCAATCAAAGTATTTTAAAGGATTATAGAGAAAATGAATTTCAAAATATTAATCATAATAACATAATCTCACCAAAAGCTAGTATGTCTCAAGATGTATTTAAAGGTGGTATTCAGAAAAAAAGAATTACTCTTTCTCCAAGGAATCATCACTTAGATCAACACTTGGAACTAATGAAATAGTATTAGTAGAACCTACTAGTAATATTATTACATCAGAAACTGAAGATGAAGCTTGGGAAAGGATTAGAATTGTACCTTTAGTCAGTAATAGCTGTAACCCAAAAAGTAAAAATATAAACGAAAATCAAGAAAATATAGATCAAAGTGAAACTAGGACAAATGACAACATAGCGGCATCATTGCTAATGAGCTTAAAACCATAATAAATAAATATAGCATTTTTAATAATATATAAACTATCTAATTAACTTTATTATTATAACTTAAGATATTTGAGATTGCTTGTTATTCTATCTTGGCTAATACATATTGACCAAAATAATGGGCATGAAAAAAATAAAAACCAATCATTTTGTCACTCAGTCAACAAGATCTGCTGTGCTTACGGGTTCATTATTTTTGGTGGACTTTTCATCAATAGACAAGTGCTCCAAATCATCTTGATTTTTGTTATATTCATCTTTTAAATGTTTAAATTCATCTTCGTTTTCTAGTAATGCCCTGACACCAATAATATCGGCTTCATTGAATAAGTCTAAGTATGATTCTGCTACGTCAATAGGAGTTTCACTAAGTACGTCATTAATCTTATCTAAGTTTTTAGTCTTTATAGCATCTTGCATATTAACAGGTAACTTGTTAAATACTTCCACTCTTCTTATCTCTTCTGGATCAGTAGAATTGAAGTCTGGTAAATTGATTTCAAGTTCAGTGGAATCATCTAATGACTTTAATTGGATCGTTTCAACACCTTCGCCCTCTTGAATTTGTTCTTCGTTCATGATTTGAACTCTATTTTTAATATGTTCAAATTTGGTTTTAACCGATTCTAAGAAAGAATTTCTACCTTGTGCATTTTGTGTATTATATATTACTCTCTTGAAGAACATTTCTATGCAGCTCTTCATCTCATCAATATTAAGAAATGGAATTTTTTTCAAATTATAAATTTCACGAAGATATGACAATAATTCAGATTGATGAACAACTTGATAAGCCATCTTTTCATTATCTTCTGATAAATAATCAAATGCTTTCATGATCAATGCATCTTTTTGTTGTTCAGAAATTATAGGCATATGTTTCAACAAGTATTCTTCTGATGCTTTGTAACCACCTGCTGACATCCTTCCAAATTTTTCGGTTTCGGGTGCTAGTTTCATTACATCATCTTTGTAATCAATAAATTCTAATTGTGGCTTTAAAATTGGTAATTTCTCCACAGCTGATGAAGATACGGCATTCTTATCTGCAATAGCATTTAGTTTTTCTGAAACTTCATCTTTACCATCATTACCTTTACTTTTATTCAGAAAACTAGAGTTAAAACCAGTGTGCATATCCTCCGAGGAAATTAGTTTCGATTTTTCAATATATAATTCTTTTAGCTTCTCATTAGCTTCAACTGTAACACTGTCAATTTTTGCTCTGTGTTTTAAACATAAACTTTTAATTACTTCACCATCTTTTGGATCTTTACCCTCTTTCTTAGCATCATTTTCCAATTGCTCAAAGAGATCTTCCACCATTTCATTGTATGTAGGTATATTTGGGTCAACGGCTTCCCCAACCTGTTTCTCAGTTTTATCAAAATTTGCATTTAAATACTTTGATATTTTGGCACGTTCTGTTAAATCTTCGGTAGATACATTAGATAACAATTTATCAACCCTTTTATTCAATGCAGCATACATAGAAACCTGTGTTTCTAAATTTTTTATATCCTGATTTCTTTTGTCCCTCTTTTCATGAATACTTTGTTGTTTCCACTTAATAAATGATTTTTTATCGACATTTGGATGAACTTCGACATCAGAATCATCTGATAATTCGATTTTATCCCATTTCGAATAATCAATTGCCATAATGAAATATTTTTTGATGATGAATCCCTATATGCTTTCAAATTTATGAAATTTAGTCTCAAATTAAGTGACCGTGGATATATAGTTATTAATTTAGTCAAAAATATAGTACATAGATAAAAGAATTTGTTAAACTGATAATCTATTAAAATGGGATCACCTTTCTTTTAACTTTGTAATATATTAAAAGTATATATCGAATTGTATTTAATCCCAACTTTCGTCAGTAATGATTTGAAACAAATATTAAAATCTCAAGAACTATCTAGAAGTTATCTATCTTGTAAGGACAAAGGTAGTAATAGATAGTACATTTTAGGTTTTATAGTTAGTAATAGTACATTTTATATAATCATTTAACTTTACATAATAATAACATCCAAATAAAATTATTTAATGCTCTTTAAACTTTTTAAATCACCAAACGCAACATTATATTCTAACCAATAATTTTTTTTTTAATTTGATAAGCAATCTTCTAATCATTTTTTACAATTAAAAGCCATCATGCTTCCTGGTGCTAAAGTATCTTGTATTTCATATAAATACATCTATATATTGAATACTTATTTTTGATAATGATATTGTCTTTTTCCCTTGTTCATATTGCGGACAATCCCTTTAACGGTAAAAATCTGGTCTTGAAATATTTAGACCATACTCTGCTACAGCTAAACTTAAATCAGTCACCGTTAAAATAACTTTACTTTGTGAATTTTTTTCATTTTGTTGTTGTTGTGTTGCAGTAAGTTGTTGAGCTGCCATTAACTGTCTGGCTCTTGCTTGGCCATTGTTTGCATTATTGACAGCAACAGGAGATCTTATTCTAGAATACTCATATGCATCCGAAGCAATATCGCTGATGAATTTTTGAGTTGCTAAGGCCAGTAATCTTTTGACTCTTAAATCCGAACATTCTATACCATTTTTAGTCATATAATATTCAATTACAGCATCAGGGATTAAAGGTGGATTATCATCCATCATATCCAATATCTCATTCAATGTCTTATCCTTTCTCGTGAATTCAGGTAGTTCAAATAGATTATTATCATTGAAATTATTTTCCTTCTCTTCATTATTAGCTTCGTCATTATTTCCAAATAAATTATTATCACCAACCATACCTTCTTCATTGTCATTGAATTCATCATCGATGTCAACATCATTTTCCAAATCATTGACTGTATTCATAGAAACGTCACCATTCTCTTCTGCCATATTCACAGTATCATCTCTATTGGTTGATGTAACCGTATTTGCAATTTCAATGTTATTACTAGCTGCAGCATCGAACTGATACTCATCACTCATCTCGCAAAACGTAATAAATTTAATATGTATGTATCTGTAAATGTACCAAAAGACACAGTGAAAAAAGCAATTACCTTGTCAGTTCCACTTCAACTAAACGATTCTTAATTATTTTATCAATCTTCTAATAAATATTACTGTATTTCAATTTATATCTTTAATTATCCATTACTCTTAACTATTCTTAATTTTCCAAAATTAAAAATCATTTAAAATTTAGTTGATCCAATGCATGTTACCCGGATTGGTATATGGGGATTTTTAACTTCGGCGGTTAAATAATAAGTTATATAAATAGATGGGTGGTATTTATGAAAGAACAAAGAAGACTTTACTTGAATTAACTGTAGTTATTTTATTCTGTTTTATTCTAATTTGTATTAATTTTAGTAAAAGTTATTTGATTTATAACTTTTATGGAGGCTCGATATACATCAGCGGACGGACTTTCCTATTTGGTATCATTTATTGTTCAATGATGACATCGAATAATAGTAATATACAAATGCTATTGGCTGCTATTACGAGTCTTTTATATTTGTACCTGTAATCCAAGGATTGCATCAAATGAACGTTACTGCTTAATTAAACCAATTGACTACATTAATGAGTAACATTTGAAACTACAATGTGCGAGATATTCGGTAATTTACCCTCCTTATTGCTATTTTATTTGAACTATATTTATATATATAAACTATGGAAGAAAAAACTGCGTATGAATCAAATTAAGATTATTTTCCAAGTTTAACGATAACCTTGGAATTTGGGGGAGTGTTGGAGGACAATAACAATTGCACTTAATAATGAAAGTATTATTTTATTTTACAAATTGAACATTATGAGAAAATAAATAGATTTAAGAAGTTTAGAATTAGATCGTAACTTTAGATACCATTTAAGAGTTGTTTATCTGTTTTCTTAGATTCTGATAAATAAACTACACCAGTTGTCTCAATTGTATAGGAGTAAATTGATTGAGCTTAGTCCTGTAATCCTACTTTACTTGTTAGCATTTTTGCGCTCTGAAACAATTCCAATATTCACAAATAAAAAAACAATATGAGTAATCCTTTTGATATAACTGAAAATCAATTATTGGATTTCTATGAATTAAACTCGTTAGATCCCAAAGATTCATGGCTTTCAAATTCCACAAAAACAACAGATTTGAGCAAATGGCAAAATGTATCTGATTTTCAAGACGAATCATATGAAATATTGAAGGATCTAATGAATCAGAAGATATTAGATAATAATAACCCTTCAAATAATTCACAAATCAATAATGACATAGTAGCTGATCCACTGAATAATAAAAAAATGTTAGAAGTTTTGAATATGAATAAAATACCATTAGAAATGCAATCGAATTTTTTGATTAATAATAAAAAATTCGATGTCATTAAATTTCTAAAGGTTATTCATGATAAAGATTCTTTTGAAGATCTTTCTCAATCTTTAGATAACTTAGATAACAATCTAAAGAATCAATCTAAAGAGTTAAGAATGTTAATTCAAGATAATTTCACAAAGTACGTAAAGGTGAAAAACAGAGTTGATCAAATTTACGAAAATTTTTCATCCCAAGATAGATCAAATAGTAGAAACTCTATAGATATCGAAGCTTTAAATGGGAAGTTGGATGATGCAGTGAAAGCTACTAATCAGAGACTGAAACCACTATACGAATCTGCTAATAAGATAGCTAATTATGAAAAAGCAAAGACTTTCTTTGAAGAAAACAAGTTATATATTAATTCACCAAAATTATTGAGAACATATTTAGAGAAAAAAGAATATCGAAGTTTAATGGTAGAATATTTAAATGCTCTAAATAATTATAACGAATTAAAAGTTTCGTACGAAAAGCATAATATAAAACTACCAACAATAATAACAAGAATACACCTTGAAAACGAAAAATTAATTGAAAGTTATAGATGTCATATCTGGGAAGATTTATTAAATCTAGAAAATGATGTCACTCAAGAACAATTTTTACAATTGATATCAAAATTATTAGACTTAGACTGCAATCAAGGAAACCCTATTCTTAAATGGATTTCTAAAAGATTAGATTCTTTTATTACTCAATTCGAAGAATTATCGGTAGAATTTAGGGGTAAAATTATTAATTCGGGAAAAGCAATATTATCAAATTTCAAGGACTCAAGTGAAGATGCCGTTGACTTAAGTCATTATTTATCAGTAGAAACTATCTCCAATGACTATTCAAGTTCCTTTAAAGAAACTTCTGAGGATATCAATCATAACAATAGCATGTCAAATAATAGAAATGTAAATGAACTTGTAACATCAGATAAAAAGTTCAACGAAAATAGAAAATTAGGGGTTCTTCCTATTGAATTTTTAACAGATTCCTCAATTATAATCGAAATGTGGCTGTTAATCTTAAGATATATAGATCTAATAGAAAAGTGCTCTAGACAATTTATTGAATTCTGGGATCATGTTGAAAAATTTATGGACGGCTCTTATAAAAGTATTTTGTTAAATGATAAAAAGAAAGAAAATATTTTGGGAAATATGGATACCATAGACAATTATATGAATCATTTGACCATTGATGAACAGCATGTAAGAGAGGTAAGATTACGTGGTCAAAACATGATAGAATTGATATCTCTGAAAATAGCTGATATTTTTGAATCTACTCAAGCTACTTTGTTACTTGAAAATATAAACCAAAAAAGCGATAAAGATAATCAAGCAACAGAAAAATCAACTGGTGATTTTGGATTTGTACCCCCATATGCAAACTGTTTAAGTTGTTTGAGATATTTACCAAGAATCGTAGGGCCTATATTAAGATTTTCTACTGAGTTGGCTCAACTTGGCATTAGCTCCCACTCTGTTGAAATATTAAAAGAGTTGACTACCGTTGTTTTGACACGTACTGTTGATGCTATATCAGCTACCAAGCTAAGAGATATATCGAATTTCTATAAATTAGAAGATTGGCAAGTGTATCAAACTGTTCCATTAGATGTTGAAACTAAGAAGTCAGTTGAATATGGTATTACACAGTTCCCTGAAATAGTCCGTATCTTTCAAGAGTTAAGTATTAGAACTATTAGAGATATTCTTTTCTCTTTTGAAAAACTTCCTGTATTTAATGGTATCTCTATTGTAAGCTATCCAAGCAAGAAACTGCTGGCAAATGTAGAAATGCAACAAATCGTTTCTTTGGAATCTGTTTTGGAAGCTATATTAAAAAATGCAGCTAAAGATAAGGATAATCCTCGTAACTTCCATACTATTTTAACATTGACAAATTTACAATATATCAGAGAGGTTACATTTACTCACACATTACAATATTTTGATGAGGCATTTGAATGGAACTTGAAAAGCAAAAACCTTGAACTTTTTAATTTATTAGTTAAAATGGAACAATCGATTTTTGGTAATTATTTATCAGATTTGAAAATTAATCTAAGAGATATATTAGAAATGAAGTTCCGCGAGATAAGTTGGGCCACTTTTACTTCTAATTCTTTTAGAGTTAGTGATTATATTATTGAAGGTCTGATGGTTTTGGTTACTGTTCACAGTGAATGTTTTAGAATGGGACCTCAATTAATAAATAAAATATTGAAAGAAACACAAATTTTCATCTCCAAATATTTATTTGAATCCTTCAAGCCTTTAATTGGCAATATTTCTTCTGATGGTTTACTTCAAATTACAGTTGATTTACAATTTTTCCAATCTGTACTAACAGACTTATTAGAAAATGATACAAAGGTTACATTAACTGCTTGTTTACAAAATTGTTTTCAAAATAATACAACTAAAATGAAAAAATGTATTCAAGAAACAACACCAATTGTTGAAGCCAACTTGACAAGAACAAGTACTCAATTTGCCGCATTCAAATAACTTTGGCATGCTTTTATAAATAGATAGAAATATAATCCGTTAAAATATAAGGTAATTTCAATAACCTTTCCATAAACTAGTTGAGTACTAATTTTGATTGATCTTTTTTCCATTTAATTCAATATTGAAGAATCGTTACGAACACTTTTTTTAACCTTATAATCGATATTTTTATATTTGCATCATCGCATCGTTTTGTGCTAAGATGAAGAAGTTTTCACATAAAATTTAGTTTATATAAATAATTTGACAGAAGAGTAGTAACATGGTAGCAGAATAAGTTTGACTTTAAAGATGGAAGGTTATATAAGACCTTTGTTTGTTTCAAAAAGAATAGATCCATACATACTTGGAGAACATATAATGCATCATTGTATGAACTAATTGAATTGTTAACATTTAAATAAATAAAAAATTGCACCAAAAAATGGCAATGGAACATCCACTTATTAAAGATTGTTGGTTTAGAGAAATTAATGATGAGCATTTCCCAGGCCAAGCATTGATGTTAAAAGTTGTAGAGATTCTGCATTGGTCTAAGAGTGAGTTTCAAGATATTTTAGTATTTAAAAGTGCAGAATACGGAAATGTATTAGTTTTGGATGGTATAATCCAATGCTCTGAAAGAGATGAGTTTGCATATCAAGAAATGATTTCCCATATCCCATTATTCTCCCATAAAGATCCTAAAAGAGTATTGGTTATTGGTGGAGGTGATGGTGGTGTCATAAGGGAAGTTGTTAAACATGATTGCGTTGAATCTGCTACATTAGTAGAAATTGACAACGCAGTTATTGAACTTTCAAAAAAATACTTAAAAAATATGTCTACATCTTTAAATCATCCTAAAGTGAAGATTGAACTTTGCGATGGCTTTAGATATTTAAAAGATGCTGCCAACTCGACAGATGAGGATAGGTACGATGTAATTATTACAGATTCCTCAGATCCAGATGGTCCTGCTGAAGCCTTCTTCCAAAAGGAGTATTTTGAGCTACTTCATAGTGCATTAAAAGATGATGGTATTGTGATTGCACAGACTTCTGAAAATATCTGGTTAGATATCAATTATCTGAAAAATTTGATGAAAACTGCTAAATCAGTTTTCACAAATACGAAATACTGCTATACTATGGTTCCTACATATACGTCTGGTCAATTGGGTCTTGTCGTCTGCAGTAAAGATGAAAACAATGAGTTAACGAGCCCTTCTCGTGAAATCACTGATAGAGAACAAAACAATCTAAGATATTATAATGCCTCGATTCATTCAGCATCATTTGTGTTACCAACTTGGGCTGACAAAGTCATCAATCAAAAGTGATCCATTAACTGTCAATATATTTTCTATTGAAATTTTATCCCTCATAAACTTTACATACTTAATAAGTTCGTAAGGTAAAGCAAACATATTATTATTACCTAAACATTATGTAATCGTAAATAGTACAGAACAATATATATTATCCAAAAATACTATCAATATCAGATTTTGATCTTTTCTTCTTATTCTTCTTCTTCTTATCCAATTTTGTTGATACTTTTGTATCACTAATAGAATGAGACTTGGGTTTCGTTCCAGCAGCACTTTCTTTAATGTTACGCACTTCACTTAAAGTGTTGAGAATATCCAGATTATTATCGTAATTACTAGTTTTTATAAGTACCGATTCATCAGTTATAACATCTCCAAGCTCTTCATGCGATACCTTTTCCAATATTTTTTCTAATTGGGATTCATTTTCGAGTTTATTGCTTTCTGCTATTATATTATTGAGATTATACACTTTGAATAAAGGATGGTATAGTTCAAATAGGTTATTATAAATCCTATAAATTCTTGATAATAAGCCTACAAGCACAACACCTAAGGTAATAAATTGGCCTAATGCAATTATACTATTGAATACATATATTAGTTTGTTAATCTGTTGCTTTAGAAATTTGTGTATCAAATTGTATAATTTAGTTACATTTCTACCTGTTAGACTACGTCTTTGGAGAATCTCCACTACTTTACTGCAACTTCTTTTCAATATACTGAACCATTTCCACCAAATTGCTATCCTGTGCTGATTTTTATTTCTATGATAAAGCAGATGTATCAGTCTGTATTCTTGGTGTAATTCTAAGTATATATCTTTATGGTTGATATCGTTTTTTGACATTTTATATTTCTTAATATCTTTAATCAAACCTTTCAGGTAAATGTCACTTCAAGTATATTAATATAAATATCGTAAAGTCAAATAATTAAATATGTGCTCAAAGATTTATTTTGGAGATCATGATTTGTTTTATTTCACTTGAATTCTCTATTTTGTTCTTAAATCTTAATTTCTACATGAACTCATCTCATCTCATTGCTATAACTTTGTGATTTTTCGAGTTTGATTTTAACTTTGGAGCTTCCATTTCAAGCCCCGGAGTGAATTAGGGAACTTAGCAGAAAAAAATTGAGGCTTGTATAAAATGCAAGCCACATAGAATTGATATTTTTATATAATGGGAGATCTAACTGAAATAAATAATTTATAGTATTCTATATTTCTGGTTGTGAAGCGACATATTCTAGATTTCAAAAGTAAATTTAAACTCTAGGGGGAAAGAAAGCAATTAATTACAATGTCACAGTTGAATAGGCCAGTTCCTTCTGTAAATATTGAAGAGATACCACTAACAGCACCTCCTCCATATACTGAATTAGATCCGAATGCATCTAATGAAAGTTCTAACTATTCAGGATCATCTGTGCTACGGATACCCCCTAGAATTCCGTCAAGGACCAATATTAATAGATTGATTCCAGTTCCAAAAGTACCAAGTAGAAGTAATAGCATCATAAGACGACAGGAAGAGCGAATTCAACCACCTATACCAAATAGAATTAGTGGGAATGATCGATACTCACCTGGTCCAAAATTACCCCCAAGACCTTCTAGCGCTAGTGATACACCTGAGTTACCGGCAAGACTATCAAGCACTGGGAATTCACCTGTGTTGCCTGCAAGACCACAATTTAGCCCTTCACGCTCAAATTCTTATTCCAGAGGTTCTGATTGCGATGGACCACCTTTACCAACTAGACCGTCATCTAGAAGTAATTCTGAAAATATAACCACAAATTTGCAAGGCTGGTATTCTCAAGATCCAATTGATCAGCAAATGGATAATTTAAATCTTTCGAATACGCTTTTTGATACAAAACTTGGAAAGGATGCACCTCCTTCGATGTTTACTAGAACAGACCATGATGTTCAAATTCCAAATGTCTATCCACAATATTTACCGATCGAAACAAATAAATTTTATGGTAATATTCTTTTAGGTGATCAGACATTGCCTATATGGACACATCCATATTCAGTATGGTATTCTAAAGAAGATGAGTTCAGAGGGTTAGCCATATCACACACAAAAGCTTCTCAAAGAGTGTTTGGAGATGGAGATCCGCCTCAATTTTTTTTTAGTCCACCTAAAATTAACTCATTGACGCTCAGTGCAATGGAGTTCCAAAATAGTGGCAACATGGATTTACAAATTAAAAACCCAAAACACATGTCAGTAAATTTAGAATTCAGGCTTTCAAATGACCAATTTATGCAAACCCCACTAATACAGGGTATGGGATTTGTTTCAGCTGTTTATCATTATATTACACCGGTTATTTATTCTAGTATTGGGTTTCGTTCTCTAGAAGAGCTTCCAGCTATCAGTAGATATACTCAAAAATTTGAGTCAATATTAGAAAATGGTAGAAAATGGATTATATACATTTCTAGTCCTGATAATACAAGAATTGCATTTAAAAAAATGAGCAACAACGCATACTCTGCTGACAAACGTTTACCTGAGATACTCTTACAAACTGTGGTAGATGGTATTAATGAAATAGACAATGCAGCAGGATGTTATCCAGTTGATTGTGTTTTGTCTGCAATTAGTACAAATTCAACTAGTAAATACGGTTTTCATTATAAAACAATTGGATTTTCTAACTCTGGGTCTACATTGATGTTTGCATTACCGCACCATGTAGAAACATTTACTGAAGAGATGACGAATAGAAAAGTAGACTTATACTTGGATTCGACAGTTAAAGGTATAATGACTGCTTATATAACTAATGATTTTGATATGGAGTTAGCTACTATAAAAGACTTGGGATTTCAACCATTTTCTACAATCCCAGGAAAAAATAAAGTTGAATACAATAATGAACAATTAGAAAAAATTAGAAATGCAGCTAGCATGGAAGTTATGGGGGATGTTATAGGTGAATCAAATCTAGATTCCATGTATTTTTCTGGTAAGATCTTAGCAAAATACGCTTGGATTTTGTATTGCTGTCAATTTATTCTGAATGATTCCAACCTTGTTAATATTCTTCTTCCCAAATTAAAATTAGCAATGAGAAATTTTACTACTAACACTCAAAAATTACCGTTAAGATATGATACCAGCTGGAAGGGTATCATTTCTTCAGGAAATGAATCACAGGATTTTGGGAATTCATACTATAATGATCACCATTTTCATTCTAGTTATCATGTCCAAGCAGCTGCCATTATTGTTTATGTCGAAAAGCAGTTAGGTACTTTAGATTGGTACTACGAAAATAAAGAGTGGGTAGAGGTTTTGATTAGAGATTATGCGAATCCAATAGAAGATAAATATTTTCCAGTTTATAGATCGTTTGATTGGTATCATGGCCACTCGTGGGCAAAGGGACTATTTGCAAGTGGAGATGGTAAAGATCAAGAATCATCATCTGAAGATGTCAATGCAGCATACGCCCTAAAACTTTGGAGTATCGCGTCAGATGATCAAAATTTAGGGCACCTAAGCGACATCCAGCTAGCAGTCCTACAGAAATCTATTACCCATTATTTCCTTTATGCCAGTAATAATATTACTGAACCATTTCCTTTTATTAAAAATAAGGTAAGTGGAATATTATTTGAAAATAAAATCGACCATACGACATATTTCGGAAATTTACCACAATATATCCATATGATTCATGCAATTCCTATTACCCCGGCATCTTCATTTATCAGAACACCTCAGTTTGTAAAAGAAGAATGGGATTGTATACTTAGTCAAATAGTCGGTGGCATTGAAGACGGGTGGAAAGGTATTATAATGTTAAACGTCGCTCTATTCAATCCAACAATGTCGTACCAATTTTTTAGCTCAGACACTTTTGACAAGAAATTTTTGGATCCTGGTCAAAGTTTGACTTGGTCTTTGGTGTATTCAGCTGCATTTACCTAAACTTTGTAAAGTAGTATAATAAGAATAATTTTAATCTAAAAGCTAAGATTGACAGAATATAAAAAATCTCCGGAACGGGGAATTGAACCCCGATCCCGCACGCGACAAGCGCGGATTCTAACCATTAAACTATCCCGGATGTTTTTATTGAAAATTTGATATTTTTAATAATATAAATTGATACTATAAAAATAGGCGGTAATGGAATGGTAAATATTATGAACGTGGAGGTTCAGAAACTTTTGTCAGAATTATTGAGTGTATGTGACAGTGTTGGAAATGACACTGGACGTATAACTAAATATCTGTTGGAAATGATGTCAGAATTATTGTAGTGTATGTGACAGAATTAAGAGTTTATGACACTTTGAGTCCAGAACTAATAGATCACTTACTAATGGAAAGAAGGTCTAGAACAATCTTTCAAGTGGTAGGTGAAAATTTCTCACTACAATGTAAATGGCTACGTGATAAACACAGATGTACAATACAGCACTAAAGAGCCTAGGAGGATGAATGAACACGTACGCATGTTCATTCAACTGTCAGATTAACTCATATATAAGGAGGGCATCTAACTCTATATAGAATAGTTTAATTACACTAATAAAAGATCAATCGATTATTTAACTATAAAGAAGATGGACTATACTAGAGCAACTGAAGTGGCTAATGACACTAACTTAGATGTTGGAACTACCCAACATAAGCTTGTTACTCCACATAATTGTAAAGACAAATTGCAAGTAGTAGCGTTAAATGAGGTTCAAGATTAATAAACGATCGTTTAGTTAATTCGGTCAATCTATCGTTATCTCTTGCAATCTACTAGTCGTTTAACCATTCACTTGA